>NW_013952985.1:274166-276330 GCF_001266775.1 Austrofundulus limnaeus | reverse complement strand
GTGTATATATGTCTGTGTGTATTTACTGACAATATTTATGAATGTAGGCATGCATGTTTGTATATCTATATATGTATATGAATGTGTATGTGTATATATTTATATATGCCCTCCATGTATTTATCCATTTATTTTTCAGGTGAGCGGACAGATGTTGGGTGTGTGGTCCTGTGTTTTTTGGTGCATATTTATTATACTTCTAATCGCTATTTCAATCTTTCTATCTTTCTAATTACTTCTCCCTGTCTCTATTTTCTCTTCACTTAAAAAAAGTCACTGATGATGAAGAAATAAATAAACTAAAACTAATATTTGGTTTCGTTTTCTACTGAAGTGACACAACAAAACATTTGACAGCTTTGTAGGAATGAACACATTTGCAACATTTAGTTAAAATGCACCTGTTTAAACAACAAAACCAAAAATACAGGTGTTGCCTATTTCTTAAAAATGTCACCAGAAAAAAATCCACATACAGACGTGCACACACACACACACACACACACACTCACGCACACACACACAATGTCCTGCTTTTGACTGATTTAACTTACAAAAAGTAAATAAATAAAATAAAATAAGCAATTGACAAATGTTATTTTAGTGGCTACGATTTTCATCCATCACATAATGCCTCCTTGTTCTTTTGCAGAAGGAGAGGAGAGAAAAAGGCATGAAGGCAGAGCAGTAGCGTCATCTGTCAATCACAACACTCCTGCTGTGTTTAAATTATGCCAAACAAATCAAAACACAGCAAAAAATAAATAAAAAAACACTGGAAAGTGGGTGGGATCAGTAAAAGTAATTTGTTTCATGAAGGGGAACAGAACGTGAAGCGACACTGACTGTAAATATGATTCACATTATCTGATGGTTGCAAATTCAACCACTAAAATAATGTTAGTCTTTTTTTTCTTTTCAGTGTGTGTGTGAGGACCATTTTCACCAGTTACTGTCAAAGTGAGGTCTATTTTCAAAATCGTATGCTGATAATTGAATAAAAGGTCATGATCAACATCAAAATCAAGAAGCACAGAACCTCTTACAGTGACTTACATAAATATTCATACCCCTTGAACTTTTCCACATTTTGTCACATTACAACCACAAACTTAAATATATTTCATTGGAATTTAATGTAAAAGACCAACACAAAGTGACACTTGTGATGTGGAAAGAAAATTATACATGCTTCATGTTGAGAAGCACCAAGTTCTTCTCTAACCTTTCTATTTTAGTACAGAGTGTGTAATTGTGAACATTCTGAATATGAAATTCAGAATAAAAATGATCAAAATAATGTTTAATCTGTTTAAACACAAATCCTTCCAACAGTTTACTCAGGATGGTAAAACACATAGTTGTGCTGTTCTGTCCTGTCAGTGGTTCTTTAGAAATTTTAGACAATCGAAAAATTTTAGAAATTTTCTACATGTGGGCATAAACACCTTCAATAAAACACAAATTAAATACACAACATAAAGGCTTGGCTATTAAGTTAGCTAACATTTTAAGAAGCCTTCCATCCATGTTATCTAATTCACAAAATTTATCGTTGTTAACTCAGTTATTTCTTTCATGGTGGTGGTCAGAGGGGTAGCGCAGGTGCATGGCAGACTCACCTCTGTCAGTGTGCCCCATGGCAGCTGTAGCTACAATTTAGCTTACCACCATCAGTGTGTGAATGGGTGAATGATTAAAATGTAAAGCACTCCATAGGGACTTAATAAGGTGCTATATAATTTCAAGCCATTTACCACTTAATAGACATCTGTAAGTTTAACATCCAGGCCAAAAATACCATAAAAAGAACAAATGTGTCAAACGGAACATGGGCGTTCCGGTGGTTGTTGACAACTGAGGTAATTTTAGCCATCTTTGAGCAAACAAATAAACAAACACAACTCACATTCAGTGTTAAAAAAATTTGTATAACACAAACAAATTCTTTAAAAACTGCAAGAAGTCTGTCTAAAATATAAGTTTTTATTATGTTTATACAACATTACTATGCTAATATAATAGATAACTAATTTGAGTCTTTTTGTAGTGAAAAATTACAATAGGAGACACACAATGGGCCTCATGCAAGAACCGTTCGTACGCACAGATTTGTTCTTAAATTGTGCGTACGAGTGATTTAGGAGAATTTGTGGCATTCACC
>NW_013952985.1:269782-273326 GCF_001266775.1 Austrofundulus limnaeus | reverse complement strand
GACGTGACATGTTCGTACGAACCCTTTGTACGAACAAAAGTAAGAGAAATTTAGGATAAGAATACGAACATGTTCTTGCATGAGGCCCAATGCTCACAAGTTCAATCCAAAACCAAACAATCAGAAGCAAATTAAGTCGCAGTCAATCCAGTTTCATCTTAGTTATAAAAGAAAAACACAACTACACCCAAGGGGTACATACAATACATGATGTATCACATTTTAATCCTGAAACGGCATCTATTCACATTAGCTTTACCAATCGCGTGGCATTGTGCTCATCTGTGAATCTGTAAGAATATCTACATTCATAGACCATGGGGGTCTAATTATGTTTTTGTTTGTTTAAAAAAAGCATGGTTAGGATAACTCAGTTCTAATTATTAACTCCCACTTGGACTATGCTGCAGACGTGTTTTACAAAGCCTTACTTTGTAAAATTGTATTTCTCAAGATGAGCTGGGTATTATATAGTAATCAATATAATTTTTTCATATTGGTTACTTGATAATATACCCGATATTAATTTGTTTAATACTATTATGAGACGTGTTGTATTACTTAAATACTCTGAGTTTCCAACATTTGCTACAAACAGCAGATATACTGTAAGTAGGAATGTTTTTCCTTCAGAAGGAAACACTTGATGTTTTTTTCATTGTCAATAAGAAAATTTACCATATGTTTTCTTTTCAAACCTACACACTCACACCCACATCTAGTGTGTATCACCCTGTGTCCTTCATTAATTCCATGCAAATAAGACACGGAAAGCCAAAGATGATTGAATGATTTAAAAAAATGGTTTGAATATGGTAATTAGAAGAGAATTTTAAATCCTAACAACCAAGCTTGCAGTGACAAAGTATCAGAGGACACACTAAACGGACATAAAGGTAACTAAATCTCTAACAAACTGAAGATGTTTTACTTTACAATGATAAATAATATAATTTAGTAGTAATGAATAAAGAGCACACTGATCTAAACGCTATTCCTATTTTCTTTACGTTACAGAAATCTTCAACATGGAGTCCACTGTCAACAGCAGCAATGCTGTACACACCTTTCATCCCTGCTATGACTTTGATAACGGGATTTATATATTTACAACTAACCCTTCTATTATTTGTGTAATTTTATATATTTTTCTTGGCTCATTGTCTGCTCTCACTGTGAGTGGAAACCTGCTTGTAATATTCTCTATCATTTATTTCAAACAGCTTCAAACTCCGACCAACTACCTCATCCTGTCTTTGGCTGTCACTGACCTGCTAGTTGGAGTTTTAGTGTTTCCTTTCAGTATGATGTTCTCTGTCAGCGTGTGTCTGCACCATGAGAATTTATTTTGCAAAATACGGGATAGTTTTGACGTTACATTGTGCACATCCTCAATTCTGAACTTGTGCTGCATTTCCATAGACAGATATTACGCTGTGTGTGAACCTCTGACTTACAAGACAAAAATAAATACTCAGGTGACTGTGGTTATGATTCTAGTGAGCTGGGTGATCTCGGCTCTAATTGGAATTGGCATTACTGTTGCAGGATTCAGCCAAGGTACTTGTGAAGGAACGTGCTCATCTGAAATTATAGTGGCCAACACAATGGGGCCTGTTTTCTCTTTTTATCTCCCTGCAGTCCTAATGCTCTGTATTTACTTAAAGATTTTCATTGTTGCACAGAAACAAGTGCACAGCATCCAGAACACAAATGGTCTCGGTACAAAGTTTGGAGCCGCTGTTAGCAGGATGGAGAGAAAGGCCACCAAAACTCTGGCTATTGTTATGGGGATTTTTCTTATATGTCTCACCCCATACTTTTTTTGTGTTGTCTTCCAGCCTTTATTTTATAGTCCGCCACCAGCCCCTGTGATTGAAACACTCAACTGGCTCACTCTTTCAAATTCAATGCTGAATCCTTTAATTTACTCTTTTTTCTACAGCTGGTTTCGATCAGCTTTCAGAATGGTCATTTCTGGAAAAATATTCCACTGTGATTTAACTAACTCTAAACTATTTTGATAATTTTCATAGTAAGTGACTGAACAGCACAAAATAAATCGTACAATCTCCAGCACAAGACCATTGACATGAGGATGATTTGTTTTTCCTCAAATTTTGCCATAAAAGTAAAACATGTTTACCCAGTCTTGATTTAAAGTTTGTTGTACTTTCTATCTGTAGAACAGCTCTAACTAAAAATAGAAAATGCTTATAAAAGTTGTAAAACTAAATTTATTCAGGAATTTGCTAAAATCAGGGCTGTATGTTAACTTTTTTTAGCTCATAGCACCGGTGCTACAGAGGTTGCTGATTTTGTAGCACAGAACAAAACGTAGCACCAGCATAAAATGTCTGTTCTAATCTCTAAAACCAAAAGCCAGAATGGTGAATAATATRGTGAGTATTGTTGTAGGACAGGAGTCACCAACCTTTTTGAGACTGAGAGCTACTTCAGGGGAGAAACACAAAGAGCTACATGTTTGATTAAAAACAGATTTATACAGCTCAGATTCAATTATGAGAAATTTACATATATGTGAATATTTAATTACTTTGTTACATCTTAACGTTAATGAGTCCCCATGCTAGTTATTGATAATAATATACTATGATTAAATTAATATTACTGTAAGTGATCAGCAGATTTATCTTAGTCCAGAGTTCTCAATTTAAATCTCTTTTGAAGAACACAAAATCACTAAAAGGATGAACAGCACGGAACATGTTCATTTTCCCCCTGACAGTACAGAAATCATCAACAGAGACCCTCGCTCATCGCGCTCATATGTGATTTCAGAGAACAGGATGGAATTAAAAGAAGTGTGGATAAAAAAAACCTCAGCTGCTCTGATTCAAGCTACTAAAATCTGCAGCAGGAGCTGTAGAATAACTCTTGACCCTTTTATCATGTTGCAGATCAAAATGCATCCAAGAACATCGTTTTAGGGTTTTAAGTTTCAAAATAATCTGACTCTTATTCTGATTGTATCTGCAGTTAGTGTCTGAGTCAATAAAGTTTGTATCTATCTCCTCTGTACGTATAAAGAGTAAAGAAGTTTCATAAAATAGAATAAAATAAAACACCCTTTTGTAACATTTACTCAAAATACACATATTTCTTTGTTCTAATCATACTACCTTTTATAGATACAAAATATCAGTTATGTAATATTAAAACAAGCATAAAAAGACTTCTAATCACTATGAAAATAATGTTTTTCTACATTTTAATTCATCTAAAGGGTTAATGTTCCTGACTGAAGGGGGGGAGTAGGTGTGTGTACTTGTTTGTGCTACCTGGTGGGGACGATTTTTGATTATTTCCCCAGCACACACAGCCTGGTGAGGACCCACTGTTTCTTATGGGGACAAAAGCCCGGTCCACATCATGGAGTAAATAAAGTTTAGACTAGGTTTAGGGTCAGATGGGCTTTAGAAAATCCTGGTAAATGAATGAAATAGATAGATAGAAGAACAACCGTGTGTGTGTGTGTGTGTGTGTGTGTGTGTGTGTGTGTGTGTGTGTGTGTGTGTGTGTG
>NW_013952985.1:260167-269474 GCF_001266775.1 Austrofundulus limnaeus | reverse complement strand
TCTCTCTCTCTCTCTCTCTCTCTCTCTCTCTCTCTCTCTCTCTCTCCATCTTCTGAACCGAGTCAGGTTTATACGGAACGGGTTTTCATTTAAAACAGTCCGAATCAAACGCCTACATTACACATCGCTGGAATTTATTGTATGCAGGAATTTAATGCATTACAAAAATTACGGACGGACGGACAGAAAAAAAAAACGGTTTCCAAAGCTGTCGCACCAGTGCTACAAAGTCTTTTTCTTTTACAGCAGTTTTTTTTCATAGCACGTGCAACATACAGTATATGTCACACTGTGCAACCCTGAAAATCAACACAAATCCAATACTTATGTACAGACGCAATAATGCAAGTACATTTTTCTTTTAACTACAGTCAATGCCAGCAGTAAAATGATGAATTTTGTTGAAATAATGTCATATGGTGCTTTGTTTAAAGATAAATTCACCTGCAATTGTATTAAATAAATAAGATTTTGATATATTTTATATTTAGCTTGAAAATATTTTTTGCATAAAAATCTGTCAAACTGTCACATTCACAACCACAGTGGTCAATGAATAATAGAAACCATACACCTGGTACTGCATTCATTATGTGCACAGTATATGTAGAATGAAACTGACCACTGATAAACTCCCACTCAGTGGTCCTGCTCTATTCAATCTAAGTGTTTACCAAATAAATATTGCCTACTACCAAAGGCAAAGCAATACGTTTTTGCCTATCTCTCTCACTCTGTGTGTGTGTTTTCAATTGTCACCATTGCTACACTGAAAATTTTCTCATGAATCACTAAATGAAGCAGAAAGAGAAAGGAAAGTCTTCTTACCAAAGAATAAATGGCTACAGGTCAGTCAGTTTAACAGATGTTGAGCTAAAATTTCCCATAACTGAGGCTGATCCCCAATGTATCATTTTAGCAATAACTGAAGGTGCATTATCAATGTTTAAAACTAACTAATGGAATCAACAGCTTCTATTGGAAAAATATATTTCAAAAACTTAATGCATTTTGATGAAACATTTAGAAAGTAATCGCTGGGTGCACATTTACAACTAAATAACATTTTAATTCCACCCACATCAAGATAGCTACCACAGCCAACTGATCTTAGAAAATTTAAATTCAATTCAAAAATACTTTATTGATCCCAGAGGGAAATTTGGTGTTGTAACTCATTTAACTAAAAACTTATTGTAGATGCTGATGGCTGTGGGCAGGAAAGATCTTCTGTAGCGATCTGAAATACAGCGAACTTGAAGAAGCCTCCGACTGAAGACACTTTGTCTTTCTATGACAGTCTGATGAAGAGGATGGTCAGGGTTGTCCACAATGTTCTTGATTTTATGTAAAATCCTTCTTTGCACCATCATCTCCAGAGATTCCACAGTCGTCCCCAGAACAGAACCAGCCTTCTTTATCAGGTTGTTTAGCCTTTTTAGGTCCCTGGCTCTGATGCTGCTGCCCCAACAGATGATGGCAGAAGAGATGACGCTCTCATCAACAGACTTGTAGAAGATCTGCAGCATCTTGCTGCAGACATCGAAGGATCTTAGCTTCCTTAAGAAGTACAGTCTGCTCTGTCCTTTCTTGTAGACTGCTTCACTGTTGAGTCTCCAGTCCAGTCTGTTGTCCAGATGAACACCGAGGTGTTTATATTCCTCAACCACCTCCACTTCTTCTCCCATGATGGAAATAGGGTTTGATCTAACATTATTCCTCCTGAAATCTACAGTCATCTCCTTTGTTTTGTTCACATTCAAGATGAGATGATTATTCCCACACCATGTCACAAAGCGGTCCACCAGCTCTCTGTACTCAGCTTCCTTTCCATCTCTGATACACCCAACAACTGCAGAGTCATCTGAGTATTTCTGTAGATGACAGCAGTCTGACTTGTGCTGGAAGTCTGAAGTGTACAGTGTAAACAGGAATGGTGAGAGTACAGTTCCCTGTGGTGCTCCTGTGCTGCTGACCACCTGGTTAGACACACAGTCCTTCAGTCTCACAAACTGTGGTCTGTTTGTCAGGTAGTCTTTGATCCAGGCGATTGTTGAGGCCTCCACTGGAGTCTTCTGGAGTTTCAGACAAAGCAACTCAGGCTGAATTGTGTTAAAAGCACTGGAGAAATCAAAGAACATGATCCTCACAGTGCTGCCTGCTTTGTCCAGATGACAGTGGGTTTGTTGAAGCAGGTGTATGATGGCATCGTCAACTCCCAACTCCACGACGATAAGCAAACTGCAGGGGGTCCTGACGTGTGCTTGTTTGCTGACTCAGGTGGGTCAACAGGAGTCTCTCTCTAGGACCTTCATGATGTGGGATGTCAGTCAGGGCAACAGGTCTATAGTCATTAAGGGCTGATGGGTGGGTTATATTTGGAACTGGAACCAGACAGGATGTCTTCCACAACAATGGAACCTTCTCCTGGGTCAAACTAAGGTTGAAGAGGTGTTGCAGAATCCCACAGAGCTGGTCTGCACAGGCCTTCAGGACTCTGGGGCTGACACCATCTGGACTTGCAGGGTCTGGTTCAGTCTCTCTAGCTGCCTCTTCACCTGACTTCTAGATACAGAAAAGTGGAAGGGGGAAGGGAGCAGCAGCATCTCCTGATTTAGTTGAAGACAAACTTGTGGATGTAGAAGAAAAGTCCATGACTGAGGTTGAAGAYAAAACATCTGAGGTTTGACAGGAAAGCTGTGGGTCAAAGGAGGGTGAGATGTCTGTTTGGCTGGGGGCAGGAGAGGAGGAAGATGAGCTTGTTCCTGAAATAAACCTGTTGAAGAATGTGTTCAGCTCATTTGCTCTGTCCAGACTTCCATCCATCCGATTCTCCTTTTGCTTGAAACCTGTGATCTTCTTCATCCCTGACCACACATTTCTGATATTTTTCCTTTTCAGTTTACTTCCTTCTATAAACCTCCTTTCTGTCTCTGATCTTGACTTTGAGCTGCTTCTGTATACTCCTCAATAACTCCCTGTCTCGATCCCTAAAGGCTCTTTATTTCTTGTTTAAAAATTCCTTTAGCTCACTGGTGATCCAGGGTTTGTTATTAGGGAAGCATCTCACTGTTCTGCTGGGGATGGTGTTGTCCACACAGAAGTTTATAGTCAGTCACACACTCAGTCACGGCATTTATGTCATCTCCATGTGCCTGGCAAAGAACAATCCAATCTGTAGCTTCAAAACATCCCTGTAGGGCTTCTTCAGCTTCCTGTGGCCACTTTCTCACAGTCCTTGTAGTTACAGGTTGTCTCTGAACAAGTGGTTTATATTCTGAGCAGAGATAAACAAGGTTGTGATCTGAATTACCCAGAGGAGGTCTTGCATTGGCTATATAAGAATCTTTAACATTTGTGTAAAACAAATCCAATGTCTTGTTTTCTCTGGTAGAGCAGCTGGCAAACTGTTGAAATGTTGGCAGTGTAGCAGAGAGTGAGGCATGATTAAAATCACCAGATATTGCCACAAATGCATTGGGGTGTTGTGTCTGTATCTTAGCAAACAACGGAACGGACGATATCACATGCATTGTCAGCAACAGCTGAGGGTGGAATGGAATGGCTGCCAAAATAACACTGGTGAACTCTCGGTAAATAATATGGATGAAAACTCACTGCCAAGAGTTCAATGTCTGTACTGCAGTGATGAAACTTCACAGTAACATGTCCTGGATGACACCATCTGTTGTTGACAAGCACTGCTAATCCACCTCCTTTCTTTTTCCCGCTGCTCTTTAAATCTCTGTCTGCTYGTATAGTCTGGAAGCCTGGCAGAGAGATGTTGGCATCAGGGACATGATCCTGCAGCCATGTCTCAGTGAAACACATAATACTGTATTCCCTATACTCTTGCTGAGTCCTTGTCAGGGCTTGAAGTTCATCTGGTTTGTTAGCTAATGATCTCACGTTGCCCATTAGGATTGATGGAAGTGATGGTTTGAAATTCCTCCTTCTCTCTCACCTCGTTGCTCCAGCTCTGCATCCACGATGCCTCCTTTTCAACTCATCTGGGATTTGCGGCTTCAGTTGATGTATTATTTCAGATTTTGCAATATTAATSAGCTGCTCCCTGTTGTAAACCACCCTGTTGCTATGGTTACGCATCATAACAAAAAGCAAAGTATAAAAAAAGTATTGGCAAAAACCAATCCAGCTGCACAGCA
Organism: Austrofundulus limnaeus; assembly: GCF_001266775.1. Lineage (NCBI taxonomy): Eukaryota > Metazoa > Chordata > Actinopteri > Cyprinodontiformes > Rivulidae > Austrofundulus > Austrofundulus limnaeus. The sequence continues at coordinate 265,308 of NW_013952985.1, read as the reverse complement.
CCCAAAACACAAATGAACAGCCGTCCAAAAACGTTACTTTTTCCGCAGAAAGGCAGGAATGAACGCCTGAAAAGAAAAGAAAATCTCAATAAAAGTAACAGAGCTACTCCAACATGCTGCCACGCTCAGCGGCGCAATTCCGGAACATCCTGGCAGAGTCTCCCATGGCAAACCCCAGACAACATAGTGCCCAGGATCATATACTCAAATCCTTACACCATGTTAAGGTGGCAATTCTTTGAAGTAGAGAAACACCATGTTGTATCAGTATAAACCAAGTGGAAGGAGGTATGGTGAAAGTAGAAGAGTGCCTAAAACTAAGCCTTGTGGGACTCCACAAAAAGCAGAGGTTGACATTGAACCACCAATATTGACACGGAATTTTTGATTTGTCAAATAGTGCTTAAACAAGTTCAAAGCTGATTCCCACCCACTACTACTACAAATGAAATAGCGGTACATCACTTCAAAAGCAGCCATACTATCTAAAAACACAAGAATGACAGTAACAGGAATCAGTAGCTAAAAGAATGTCATTAAAGCTGATTTGGTGCTGTTAATGTTTTAAAACCAGATCCAGATTGGAAATCCTCAAAAATATTATGCTTCTTGAGAAAAGTGATAAATTGATTGTGTACTACTTTCTCAATGCATTTAAAAAAAGATGAACCTTAAGGGTTTTAAGTTTATTCATTTCAATTCAGTTGGTAAGTTCACATTCAACGTAATGATGTTCATACATGTCATGTTGTCTGTAAATTACATAAAATTTCCTCATTTACATCACAAATAAAAAAATCTTGCACATTATTTAAAGCTTAATGTTTTTTATCTTATGTCTCATTGCCTTAAAGGAACAGTGTGTAGGATTTTGTCAATTCTTTTGGCCGAAATTGAGATAATCACTAATGACAATAATAAAAACATGTCTAATCATTGCAGAAAAAGACTTTTTTTATTATTTTTACCTTATAAAAAGCTGTTTAAATCTCCATGGTCGCGTGTCGCCACACAGGCAGCCGCCATCTTGCACCGCCGTCTTGTCTACAAAGGCTCGTGAAGGACAAACTGCAGTGGCAGCATCAAAAACGGTTTTAGTTGTAATACTATAAATGTAATATTTGTTGTGTGTCATTAGCTACGTTTACATGGACAAAGGTAATCGGATTAAACAGCCGTTCGGAATAAAAATGCGTCATGTAAACAGCCCATTCCGATTATTCTGATCTGTTTGAGCTCGATCCGAATGAATTTTTAATCTAAATGAAAAGGGTGGGTTATGCCGATTGATAATCGGAATGAGTTTCATATAAACACATAATCGGATCATCTTATTCTGATTGTAGAAAACCGACCTGTGCGCATGTCTGCTGACTTTCATTCACCCGGTGGGACAGTAGCGCTGCAGCTGCGTAGCACCATGCAGAGCTTTTCCTCCTCGCTCTCTTAACAGATGAAAAATGAGGCAAACAGCAGATGTTGCTTCGCAAAAAATAAAAATAAAAAGCACGTATTGCTTCATCTGCAGGCTGCAGCTCAACCAAGGAGTAACGGCGTCTCTACCGTTATTAAAAGCTGACACGGGTCCATCCTGAGCGCACAGAGGAGCTTTGTTTACGTTTGTAACACGGAAGTAGAGCTGAAAGTTTACAACACTGTGCATGTCCGGACTTTTATTCTGAATAAAACTCCGGTGCATGTAAATACTTTTCATGATCGGATTGTGTCCATGTAAACAGTACATTCGGATTATTTAATCTGAATACATTTCAATCCGATTAAAAAATTTTGTGCATGTAAACATAGCTGGTAGAATTTTACTTATTAAAGCTCATAATCTTACCATTTGAAACATCACTAGCCCTGAAGCTGCTGGTAGACATCGCGGTTGGAAATATCAAAGGTTTTTGACACCTGAGAGACACCGTAGCGTTTGGAAGCGGTTGTGGGGGTGGGGGGAGGACCAGGGAGGATGATTCAACCACTCAACCACTAGATGTCGCTGAAAACAACAAATCCTAGACACTGTGCCTTTAAGTAATGTTGAGTTTGCACCTTCCTTCTCCTCCTCTTAACTTAAACTACCCTCAGACAACACCCCCTTCACACACACCGCTCCATCATTATTTGTTAGGTCCGAGAAAAGATAACAAAAGAAAAGAAAAGTTCAATCCCACCTTCACCAGTGGTGGTGGGTGGGTAAAAATAAATCAAGACTTTTGACCAGATCATGTCATCTGCATTCACTCACCAGCTTTTCCCCTTCTTTCTTTAATATTGATGACTAAACCTGTTTTCCACACCTTATTTTAGTTCCTCTGTACATTTTAACTAAATCACACTCAGGTGAGAGATCTGCGGACCACTTATTGCAGTTTATGAGGTGGTGCAGAGTATTCTTGAGGAGGACAAAGCCGTGATCTCTGTCTTCTCAGTCTATCTCAGACCCTTAGTGGCAACTCTCAACCACTTAAGAGTCCTCTGGAGCAGTCCTAACTTTTCGGGAGAGCAAGAGTGATGCTTAAACTAAAGAATTTTGATAACTTGCTTTTACACAGTGCTGTGTGAATGGGTAAATGAGGGCACTGATTGTAGTGTAAAGCGCTTTGAGTGTCCTGGATGGATAGAAAAGCACTATGTAAGTACAGTCCACCTTTTACAATCTGCCTGTCTCTGATTGGTTATTTCTGAATGGGATTGGTGTATTTCTACGATTGGCAGTAGGACAACTGGAAGGAACCAGAGGACATTTATTTTTTCACAGATTATCTGTCACGTGCTGCTGTCAGGAGATAGTGACATTTTAAACAAATGTGTAAAAAATATATTTTTTAAAAAGTTACATACTGCAGCTTTAAGGTTCTCACAAGGATATAAAAACACAGCTCTATGTTGCTTTCTCCAAAAACATTCTTCAAAAAAAGTCTAATTTTTTTAATCAGCTATGACTGATCTTTACATAATATTGTGAAGTCACTGTTCTCTATCACCAACCTTCATTTGTGTTTTCTTTTTCTTTTTCTCTTTTGATTATTTTTACTGCAAGTCAATGCCAGTTACATAACTGTTTTGGTCCAGTTGGATAAGCTTGCTCACCTTGGGGAGAGGAAGAGCTTTGTGGAGCCCTGAGACACTTCAGGGACAAAAACACTCAACAGTCATTTACACCTTTAATGAGAGGTGTTAGGGTGCGTTGTGTCATTGCATCATAACATCATAAGGTAAACACTGTTTAGGCACCTTTATGATTAAATGTATACAGAAAACAAGTGAGTAGAACATTATCTAAAACCTCTAACATTTTGTCCCTTTTTGCCACTTTTGTTTCAAAGCAAAGCCATACCAACAATACTCACGTCTCTTATCAGCTGACTTCAAGCTGTGCTAAGAATGAAAGCGAGTGAGACATTGACTCATACCAACATCTACATCAACAAAATCAAAATATCATTTGAACTAGACAAAAGCTGATATGGCATTAAAGGGGAGAGTTAATAAAACTTGATGGTCTTGAGCAAATCCAAATGTTAGCTATGAATACTTCATGCTCCCACAATAAAAGGGTGAGTCTAAATTAGCCAAGAAAGTCGACTACAATCAAGTTGGGCCAGCTTTGTATGTATGGCATGTGGTGGGGTTTGGGGGCATTTCCATCCCCTTAGTCAGACACTCTGATCCTACTGAATCTTGAGCACATAAAGCACATCTTGCAGTCAGCTCTGTCCTTTCTTGTAGACTGCTTCAGTGTTGAGTCTTCAGTCCAGTCGGTTGTCCAGCTGAACACCGAGGATTTTAGATTCCTCAGTTACCTCCACTTCTTCTCCCATGATGGAAATAGGGTTTGTAATGCCACATCATGTAATAACGCCAAAATATATAATAATGTAATAAAATCAGGCTTCAAAATGCAATAAAACTACACTAAAACTGCATTATGTAATAACTGATGCAAAATGTAATAAAATTCTTCAACACATTTTGTTAAACTGACAGCCACATTATGTAATAACATGATTACATTTTGTGGCGATTGTTGCAAAATGTGGTGATTGCTCTTTTTTAGAAATGATAATGTAACGATCACAAATCAGTTCATCCTAATCAGTACATTTGTAATAATAATCATGTTGCAGATACTAATCTTTGAAACTTTGGTCAATAAATGCCAAACTTTTCATCATTTAGTTGCGTATCCATAGCCAGATTCCTCTGTATAAATCTAAACATTGTTCAAAGCAGACAATTATGTACACAACTTTTTGTAACTGATTGGATTTCAGAAAAATGTTAATCTGATCTGTGTGGTGTTAACTATCACCGCAGATCACCCACACAAATACAGGCCACATGTGCGCAACGAGCATGGCACACAAAAACAGCAACGTGGCACTGCGCACCTTAACAGTCAGGTCCTGACCAACACAATGCCACAGAGCATGATGTGCACGGCACAAAACACAGCACCTGTCTCATGCAAGGCCTAATGTGCACAAAGTGACACACATGCACACACACACACACACAATGTCCTGCAAATGTTATTTAGTGGCTGAATTTGCAAGCATTAGATAATGCCTCCTTATTTTTTGTGACGGCCCTGCTGCTTAGTTAATTGCAGCCAGCTGCCACCAGTTTCCTTAATTGTGCTTCCTCACAGGTCTTCCTTAGGGGGCGTGGCCTGTGCTCCTTTTAAGCGCACACCTGCAGAGCTGAATGCAGAGCTGAATGCAGAGCTGAGCTATGTGGAGCTGCAGACTGAGCTGAGGAGAGCTGTGTGGCTGGTGACGGCTCTGAGGTTCAACGCTCTGTGGCTTATGTGGATTTTTCATGCTGCACCTATCCTGACGGTCTGCTGCTGCTACTCTCATCCGGCGTGCCTCACGGGAGAGAGGACACTGGTGAGAGATGTCCGGTGCATTCGGGAGCTACGGAGCTCCAAACCGGGCCAACAAACTCACCTAATCCTAGACAAAAACTTTAATAAATACCTTTTTAAGGTTTTAAACTGATTCCACCGTGTCGTGTCTTCACATATGTTATGGCTTTTGAGCCGGGTCGTAACATATATGGGGGCTCGTCCGTTGCTTAAACAGTAGAAGATAATATATGGGGGCTCGTCCATTGCTTAAACAGTATAAGGT
>NW_013952985.1:254360-257522 GCF_001266775.1 Austrofundulus limnaeus | reverse complement strand
TAGTTTCTGAGCACCAGGGGCTGACGATGGGACAAGTTTGGGACTGCGGTGACATTGACACATGGGTGATGGTGTTTGTTTGTTTGTTGTAAATAGTTTTTCTTCTAGTTTTGCTTTAGCGCAGGGTTCCAGATGGAACCTGCTTTTTTTTATGGTGGGGGGTGTGACGGCCCTGCTGCTTAGTTAATTGCAGCCAGCTGCCACCAGTTTCCTTAATTGTGCTTCCTCACAGGTCTTCCTTAGGGGGCGTGGCCTGTGCTCCTTTTAAGCGCACACCTGGAAGCTGCACCGGCAGAGCTGAATGTGGTGCTGCACACAGAGCTGAATGCAGAGCTGAATGCAGAGGTGCACGGAGGACACGACGGTGGTCGAGGGAACCAGACCACAGACTTCAGAGGGTCCAGCTTGGTGAGAGATGTCCGGTGCATTCGGGAGCTACGGAGCTCCAAACCGGGCCAACAAACTCACCTAATCCTAGACAAAAACTTTAATAAATACCTTTTTAAGGTTTTAAACTGATTCCACCGTGTCGTGTCTTCACATATGTTATGGCTTTTGAGCCGGGTCGTAACAGAAGGGGAAGAGAAGAGAGAAAACATGAGGCAGAGAAGCAGCGTCAGCTGTCAATCACAATGCGCCGCCATTACTGTGTTTAAAAATAAATAAATTAACACAGGGCAGAAAAAGAGATTTGATTTATGCAGAATGTAATGGAAACTATAAGTCAAAAAATGCAGCAGACTGGGAAGTGGGTGATGTCAGTAAAAGTAATTTTTTATTTTTTCCTGAAGATGAACAGAACGTAAAGCCACATTGACTGTAAACATGATTCATACAAGAAAGATGCCCTGTCAGTCTATGGACACAATCTGCTCAAACTCAAAGATGACTAATAAACTGATCAGTCAGCAATCAAGCAGCTCAAAGTTACAGCAACTTGTTTTAGAGCGCAGGTACGTCTCTCAAAAGCTGCAGCCTCGGATTTTATAACAATCGCCACAAAATGTAATCATGTTATTACATAATGCGTCTGCTAGTATTACAAAATGTGTTGAAGACTTTTATTACATTTTGCGTCTTTTATTATATAATGCGGTTTTAGTGTGGGTTTATTACATACTGAAGCCAGATTTTATTACATTATTACATAATGCAGCATTACATGCCTTACCTGTTTCATCGTTGTCAAACCACGACCTCCTTTTATTGAAAAAGTTGCAAATTTTGTAGAGTGTACAAAAGTGCAACAGATGTGTACTTATCCCACAGCTCAGTTTTTTCCCCCTTGAAAAAATATTACTGTACGTCACGTTTAATTTTCTCAGGCAAGTGCATCTCACAAAGCTACAAAGACATGAAGTATATGCTGTGGGAACTGTTACTGTTCAGATACCTTGACTGATTTTCTGATTACTCTGGTACTCTGATTTTACATTACAGGTGCTGAATGCAATGCACGTGAGGACATTCTCCAGAAGGATGCATTGTAATCATGTGCGTAACTACATTCTGCCTTCTGTGACGCATAAATGGCAATTGCACCAGACTGGCCTGATTGAGAGAATGAAACAGAGGGAAAGTGTATCTCTTGGTGGGGATATGCGTGCTGACAGTCCCGCCCATTGTGCAAAGTATGGCTCATACTCCATGATGGATCTCGACACAAACAAAATTGTTGATATCCAACTTGTACAGATACGTTGAGTGTTAAAAACTAAGTAGACATTTGGTTAGAAAATTTGATGAACTCTTCCTTTAGTTCTTTATTTTTCCACATTGTTTGATGTAATTGCATTCATAACTTTTTTATTTTAAAAAATATTACTTCCTTCATTTTAAAATTGAGTATTTTGATTGTAACTGTGTAATTTTTTTAAATTATGCAAGAATAAACTAACAGGATGTATCCAAGTACATATCATTTTTGACATTACCACATAATGCAAGTAACGTCTTTTTTATGATCCACAGAGCAATGAAGTAGGAAGCAGTGTCCATATGGAAAGGGAAGAGCTGATCAGAAGGCTTGATTTTCTGGAGAAGTCTAGTGTCAAAGTGTCTTCCCTGGTGACAGACCGACACATGCAGGTTCAAAAGTTCATCTGGGAACATAAACCAGACATTGACCACTTTTATGTCTGGCATTTATGTAAAGGTATGATAACTTGGAAAATGTAGTTATTCATCATTTGTTGTTCAGCTAATCCTTTGCAACTGTAACACCCAATTTATTTATTTTTTAAGTCCTCAGCTCTCACAAAGAAGGTTGGCCCGATGTGGCTAATCGGGAGGATCTGGACTTCTCCCGGTAGGCCGCCTGATGTTTGGGCCGCAAGTGCCGGTAACATGTTAGTTGGCATCACTACGGACCCTGATTATATGTAACGTTGGCTTGCCAAAGCTACCTGTGCTGCGGGGCGGGCCGCTTCGGGCTGCAGCCGTGTTTTTTTTTTTCTTTCTTCCTCCCAGCGTAACACGACGTTGCTGCACTTGGTCAGGAGGCTACTGTTTTAATGATGGAAGGCAGAAAGAGCAAGGGTGGAGCAGAGAAAGCACAAATTAAAAAGAGGAAAGCTTTAGAAACAGACGCAGTAAAATGTGCCAAAATTGGTTAAAAATTTTTTACCAAAACAAGCTCGCGGTTTGAAGACGATGTAGCAACGGGTATGGCAACATGTTGAACTTTGCAACTACGTTTAACTTCATTATCAAGTCAATAAATCATGATGTGGTTGTGGCAAAAAATGTAACGTTATAAATTAAATGATGCAACATCACATAACTGGGAGACTGTCTTGTAGTTTCTCAGAGTCAGAACGAACCATCCACCAGCAGCCATGGGCCCACAACTACAGAGCGTGCAGGTGGGATTACTAAATAATCTGATCAAGAGTGTGATGTAAACCTCCTTTATATGAAAAGTTTCCTGAGATGGTTCAGTGCATTTACGTAATTGAGCTGAATTGATCAGAAAGCTTTGTAAACAAGAGAGTTGTGTTTGCTGAGAATCATGACTATTTTAAAAATGTGATTTAGTGTCAGAAGCAGAGTCAGGAGCTACTTGTGATGAGGGGATTGCACCTGTCACTATGGAAGGAACAGGTGAGCTGTTGTAACTGTGTGTGTGTGTGTGTGTGTGTGTGTGTGTGTGTGTGTGTGTGT
>NW_013952985.1:251906-254166 GCF_001266775.1 Austrofundulus limnaeus | reverse complement strand
TGTGTGTGTGTGTGTGTGTGTGTGTGTGTGTGTGTGTGTGTGTGTGTGTGAACAATCAAGCATTTATTTTTACTATAACCACTCTCTACGGTTGGGTGGGCGCTCTTGGCCGGGTCGTCCTTGCTGRGGAACGGTGGCCTGTCTGGGCGGCGGGCCGGCTATGGGGCTGGGGTCAGGTTTTGGGGGTCTGGGTGGCTCTGGGGGGTGGGGTGTTGGTCCCGGTTTCTGGTGGATGACCCGGAAGATAACATCAATCAACAGGTGTGTGTTTACTGGTACAAACTGACACAAAACAGTTATATTTGTTTGAACAAAACAAAAGTAAATTAAAGCTGTCTCAGATTTTTTTTCATTGTTTTTCCCCAAAACTCTCAGGGAGGGCATTCTCTATGAAGACAACAGTTTTATGTGTTTGTAGATAAATATGAGCTAATTTAAATCCTACACGATTCGTTTCAACAACAATTCGATTTGTATCATGATTCATGACTACTGATACGATTCAAGGATGATCTTGGTTCATTTAAAAYGATCCGAAAYGATTCAGTGACTTAAAATCGATTCAGTAACTTTTTAGCTAAAAATTCAACCAGTGTGACTGTGAAATAAATATCTTGATACTGGACAATGCAAATTAAGTTTCACAGATTCCTGTTGTTTCTTGTAAGGGAATCAAGAAAAAATTGATGGTAATAGATACAGAAAAATAATCAAACAACAATTAATAGCAAAAGTATTCACATTTTGTATCGATAACAATGATAACAATGTACAGTATTAAGTTTTTTCCCTTAATTTCCTAAGCTGTGTTTGGGAAATAAATAGTCACACACAAAAAAAAAAAGTATAAGCAGCAGTATGTGCCACATCCAATATTTTCAGTTCAACAGCCCAATGAAAGAAAGTCCAAGGGTTTTGAATGTCAGGGGTAAGACTTTATAGTTTATGGAGGAATCTGGAATCAACTCCCTCTTGATCTACTTTTGGTCACTGAACTTGGCCCTTTTAAATCGAAGCTTACGACCTTTTTATTCCAACAGGCTTTTAGTACTTAAAATGTGGTGACATTTCTGGTTTTAGTTTTGTTATTTTGTTGTGTTTTCTTGTTTTTAACTTCTTGTTGTGTTAATCACGGACTCTGTGAAGCACTTTGGTCACCAGCACTGTGGTTGTGTAAAGCGCTATAGAAATAAATGAAATGAAATGAATGAAATGAAATGCACATACAGTATTTTGAATCTTGTACTGGCAGACACAACAGGCAGTGTTGTGGAAAGTGCATCTTTCTTTTCACTGCTTAATGATATGGCAGTCTTTCTAAGAGAGTCATACAAGCGCATGCAGAAGTGGGAAGAGATGAGTCAGGACAAGCAGATGACTGTGCCCAACAGGAGGGTTTCACGTGAYGTCACRATGCAGCGCCACTAGAGCGCGAAGTTCGGATGGAGGTCAGGAAGTGAAAAAGTGGAGGATCTGCTATCTGAAAAATGCCCTTATCTTGTGTAGTTTACGAGTGCTCCACTCATTCTAACTGAATTAATAATAAATACATTTTACACTGATTAAATTTTATATTAAATAAAATTATGGCTCTTTTTATTAATGTTCGTCATATTTGAAGCACATTGCAGCAGGAGGATGTAAAAGAGGGCTGATTCATGGGGGAAAATCACCTCATTCCACCCTCTGGTGTCACCCCCACCCCGCCGAACAAACCTAAACCCCCCAAACTCCTTTTTGACTGAAGCCTGAAAATATTAGACAAGCAGCAAAAATCTACAGGAGGATAAAAATAAAAAGTGGAAGTTGAATAAAGTTCAGCTGCGATGGAGGGACAGCGCGATCGGAAGTCAGCAATGAGATATCCGAAATGTATTAAATTTCTTATATTTGTATAACTATACTTCATAGTTACGGTGAAGTTTAGTAAGTTATTTTAGTGTCTTTGATAAATGCGATGAACGTGGAGCTCCAGTCCAGCTGCAGACAGGAAGACCRAGTCGGACCGAGCCGCAGCTTGAGAGAGGTGTCAAAATCAGGCAAGGAACAGACCCAGGGTGCAGGCTCCAAAAGTAGAACAAAAAAAGGTATATTAAAGTAACAAAAAACTGCTGTGGAGACAGATAAAACTTACAGTGAGGTACGAGGATCACACAGGCAGGGGGAATAGAACACAATGAACCGACAAAAGACTGAGACGAGACAGGACTTAAATACACTGACAACTAATTGATGAACTGAAAACACCTGGTGAGAAACA
>NW_013952985.1:248152-249996 GCF_001266775.1 Austrofundulus limnaeus | reverse complement strand
CGCCCGCTGCGAAGCAGAAAGAGAGCAGAGTGGAAAAAGTTCAAAACTTATTTCTACCAGCAGAACAGGTTGGAAGATGGCTGTTTGATGTTATTTATTGTTTTTAAATCATCCTACAGGCTCTGACATGTTAGATAAATTTGAAAATGAGGTTTTGAAAAAAATCCGGAAGACTTGAAAAAATCCGTGATATATATATCCGTACACCTGCAAAATGACGTAAAATCCTCATAACTTACAGACAATCCRTACAAGTTGAATGTATGAGAGTGAGGACTTTGGCGAGGAAGCAGGTGATTCACTGTTTCAATAATAAGAGGGAAGAGAAGAAGATCGAGCACCGAGCGGACACTACGGGGGAAATCTTCGTCCGTTACCAGTCTACCGAGCAGACGGTGCGGCACTAACTGTATGCTAACTACAGCTAACAGCTGATGAAAGCACGTAAACAACGGGAGGTGTAGAACTTTTTATTCAGCGGGTGGATCCACAACCTCGGTACCAAACAGCTCCATGATGATTATTGTTTGTTTTTTGCCAGGGTGATTGTTTTTTTCTGATATTGTTTTATATGTTAAGATAATGCTAGCAGTAGCGGCTAACGTCAACAAACATCCAGCACCTAACGACACAGAACTAGGGCAGCCTAAAGTCCAGATGARGTCCACATTAAACTACCAGTAACTTAATACTCACTACGAAATAAACGATCATTATAAACATAACATCTAAAACAARTTAGCAGCTAACATACGTCTGATGTAGTGGCCTCTGCCTGCAGACACCGACATTCTGCTCCTCCCGACCGCAGACGGTTTAAAATCCACTTTTTACGTTGTCGATCTGTGAGCTTTCTACATTTTTCATCTTTGTGTGATAATCAGTGTTATCAAATGTTGTCATAGGGTTGGGCAGAATCGTGTGGAATTATTCATCAGATAAACTTTTGCTGTTTTTATTTGGCACCTCCTCCTGGTGATGTAAGACGTGTGTGGTACCAACAGCCTCAGCAAATCTTTAGGTTCTGTCGAAAACTCATTCATCTTCATCAYACGAGTCATGTCGGACTTATTTGTGAACAAATTGTTGTTATATATTTTGAAATAAGATCTAAATCCATACAATATAAACTCTCTACAGTAGTTTCCTCCACAGACATTTTACCCCATGCCCTCCAGCGGAGATCGCTCCGCCTTCGAAACCACGTGACTGAAACCCAGCTATTGCCCTCTGTTAAAATCTCCCCGACCCAGGGACCAAACGTCCAATCAAAACCGAGGTTTGTCTCATGAATGAACTGCTCATGCCCATCCCCCCGTCCCTGCCCGTGCAATGCGCAGCCCGAGCACGCTCTCCACTGAGCTGTAAGCTAGCTGTGGCCATGGAGGATAACCAAGCTAAAGTTCCAGTAAAACTGCCAATTCCTCGATTGGCGCCTGTGAAAACCAAGACAGGGAAGCAGAAACAGACACAGGAAGAAATCAAAGAAAAAAAGTGTCATGATTTGTGTCTGTGCTTATGATTTAGTCTTAGTTTTCTGTCTTTTCCTCCTGTTTTCTTCATGTCTGCCTTTGCTCTAGCCCCGCCCACTCACACCTGATCCTCATGTTTCTTCCCCAGGTGTTTCTTGTCTTACCTCATTAGTTCTTCCTTTATATTCTGTCCTTTGTCCTGAGTCTTTGCCAGATTTTTGTTCTCTCTCTGATGTTCTCTGTTTGATATTTTTGTTCTCTGTTCGATGTTCATGTTCCTGCCCAAATCCCTAGTTCTTGTTTGCTGCCACGTCAGCACCTTTTGTTTTGTTTTAATAAATCACCTTTTTGCCACCCCACTCAGTTCTGCAT
>NW_013952985.1:243604-247242 GCF_001266775.1 Austrofundulus limnaeus | reverse complement strand
AATATAAACTATCCTTTCCCCAAGCACAGTTGCTCTTAAATGAAAAATATTAAATTTAAAATGAACTAAAAATGGGAATCAATCCACTCATACCTCCATGGGAGATTGATTTTGAAGCAGACTGGAGTCAGGAAATAGCCGATGAGTAGACAGCAGGTTCGATTTGTGGCTTCCCCAACTTAAAGCTGCAGTCTGTAACTGTCATGATTTGTGTCTGTGCTTATGATTTAGTCCAAGTTTTCTGTCTTTTCCTCCTGTCTGGCTTTTGCTCTAGCCCCGCCCACTTACACTTGATCCTCATGTTTCTTCTCCAGGTGTTTCTTGTCTTACCTCATTAGTTCTTCCTTTATATTCTGTCCTTTGTCCTCAGTCTTTGTCAGATTTTTGTTCTCTCTCTGATGTTCTCTGTTTGATGTTCTTGTTCTCTGTTCGATGTTCATGTTCATGTTCCTGCCCAAATCCCTAGTTCTTGTTTGCTGCCACGTCAGCACCTTTTGTTTTGTTTTAATAAATCACCTTTTTGCCACCTCACTCAGTTCTGCATCTTGGGGTTCTAATCAACCAAACTCAAATCGTAACAAAAAGAGGCAATTAGATCGAGCCCGGACTAAAACTAGAATAAACATCGGAGCTGCGTTTCAGAGGTCGACATTAGCGCTTAGCCTGCCAGCTAATAAGCTCTGCTGCTGTTTGTCCTGGCTGATATTAGTCATGTTTGTATTTATTGATATTCACATTTGATTTTTAACAACACATCAGTATTAAAACGTGTGTTGGTTCAAAAATTTTTCTTCCCCCTCAGGATGTAATTCTTTTGTGATCAAAATATCTAACACTTCTTCTACTTTATGCTCTTTCAACAGGTCAGAAACTGTCCCAGCCACAGAGGCACGTGAATCTTTCAGCTCTAATCACAATGTTCATGTATTTACCTGTGCAAAAAAATAACAGATTTGTTTTACCCAAATGTCAAATAAAGCATATATTTAATAATCCAGTGAAGTTTATTGTGCCTATATATCTGATAAATCTTAAAAATTTTTCTTTTTTACGAGACAAAGTTATTTTAGGTCTCTTCAGACATACTGGACATGTTTCAATGTATTGCTACAACAGACAGTGTCTGTTAAAAAAGAGCAGTTTTTAAGAGCATATTTTTAAGATGTTAGTTCTTGTTTTAGTGTTTGTCATTGTAATGTCTAGTATTGACCCATTGATTTATCATGATTCCTAATGTAAGTTTGTGCTTTGTAATTGATCAAAAGATAATTCGGTAATGTTCAATGGTAAATTGATGCTTTAGTTCTAACTTATAAGCAGTCAGAGCCGGCTCTATGGATAGGCAGACTAGGCGGCCTCCTACATCGCCATCTGCTGGAGGGGGTGCCGAAATGCAGCTAAAAAAAAAGCACGGTTGTAAGAACGCTCGGCGCACCTTTAATGTTTTTTTCCTTTCTCTGTCTTGAAAATTCCATAATGAAGTTTTACAGGAAAAATGAACAACCTCACACCCAAAACATTGTCTTTCCCCCATTACTGCAGAATCGCCCCCACCTTCTCTTATTTGATTGACGTTGGCCTGACTCTGAYCTGCACCTCACACTCTGACGGTGGAGGGGCAAGTTGTACAGTGCATCAGGGAGCGGTTTGGTTTATGTTGTTGACAAACTCAATAAAACGCACACTTATTTGTTGTATTTACTGTGGCATTATGAAGAGGTCTTCTAAGCTTTCTGGTGCTGCGTATAGAAAGTGGAGAAAAGAGGCGGAGAAGAAACAGTCCCAGTGTAAACGTAGGGCTGTGTCATTTTTAACATTAAAAAATGAAGGTTAGCTAGAGATGCTATAACCTATATGAATTAAAGCTGCCTAGTACTGAGTAGCGTTGAAACAATCTCATTTTAGTAGGCCTAATACAGAATCACAAACAACTACACACTATTTTTGTAGTAGTCTGCTGCAGCAGTTGTAAATTTCTGTATTTTTTTCTGGATAGATGCACTGAAAATATATTTCCAGAGGCCCCTAGAAGCTGATGCAAGAGAAGGACCTTCACTCTCATCTTCATCAGTTGCTCAAGAATGTAAGTTCTGCGGCTGTCAATTATAGATGTTCTCTTGGTCGTCATGATGCATGTAGTCATTATTATTTTTATTATATTGTCATTATTGTTGTTATTTAATGATACAGTTTAACTTTGGTACATTTACAAAAAAGTTAATGTATGTCATAATCAAATAAAATTGTTTTTTTTTTCAACCATGTTTTAGGAAGTAGAATGATGACACAACACTTAATTCAGTGGTTTAATACTGAGCTTGTACTCTGTTTGAATACAGCTACAAGTCAGGCAACAAGCAGTACCACAGCAACACAGCTTGAAACAGGTGAGTTCTACAATGTCAATAGGGCTACATCCAGCCATGTTATTGGTTATAATTTTGTCATATATTTACAAATACTCTCACAATATTCTTTCAGTTACATATGCTCACACTAGCCTGTAGCTGGAATGTTTTTTTAGAGTTTGTCAAAGTTTTGATTTGCCAATACATTGGTCAACACTTTTTTAATCACACAAATTGGAATGTACGTACAATAGCTTGCATATTGATCCACATTGGTATTTGAATGCAATGCCAATGTTGTCACATTTACTTCTTTTAAAAGTAATCCATTAAGAATACAATGACATTACTTTTGTTCCACCAGCTTGAGTAAGCATAGTGACCAATCTGCATGTGCAATGACACTGATTTAAGTGCAGATATCTAAATGAACAAACAATAACTTAAAGTGTGTGTATTTAAATGTCACACCCATTCTCTGAATGGTGTTCTGGCACCTGCTAAACTCTTATTGTTTTCTATTCTGCATTTCGTGACAAATAATCTGGTTAATGAACAAATAAAAATATATATCTTGTTGGTGACGTTYGTTTATATACAACTTGAGTTGCGAGCACAGAAACAGAGCTGCAAGAAATTTGTCAGAGGTGAGTGCCTTCCAGAACACTGTTAAGTGAGTGTGTGTGAGAGATTTTAATATACAAGCTTCAAATTTTATCGATACCTACACTCTAATCAGTGTCACTGTGCACTCAAGCTTGTGGCACAAAAGTTACACAACAAAATTTCAGTAGTATCAAATATTTAAAGTAATCTTTCTATTTTTTACAGTTGAAGGAACCAACAGACTGAGCACAGTTAGAGATCCTGAGGACACTGCATCATCTGCAACATGCCGAGATATATGCGAGTCCGTCAAGGCAGCCCCTGTCGATCTTGCTGACTGGCCATCCATTTCTGACACAGTGAGGACTGATTTTGTCAGCAGAGGGCCTTATGAGGTACAGACRAACTTCCATTTCCCAAAAAGAAAGGATGGAAGAAGTTTCATCACTTCTACAGACAACTAGTGAATGGAGAGAAGATCAAGAGATGTTGGCTAATGTATTCTGMGAAAAATGATAGTTTCTACTGTTTCTTGTGCAAGCTCTTTTCCCAGAAATCATTCAAATTAAGCAGTGACGGACTTAATGACTGGAAAAATTGCAGTGAAATCCTAAAAAATCATGAGAACAGTCTAGGGGTCTCATTTATGAAGGATTGCGTGGAAACCACACTAAAAGTGAACGT
>NW_013952985.1:239876-242781 GCF_001266775.1 Austrofundulus limnaeus | reverse complement strand
CGCATGGGTCAGAGCTGGCGTGAGGCACCGCACATTTTCACGTCAAGTTTGGATTTTATAAATCACAACCTTGGCGTAAAAAGTGGCGTACGCAAGTTTCTGGGCTCAAATTGTGCGTACGCCAGTTTTATAAATCCGACCCCAGAACATCTTAGGAACATGATGTCATGGAAGGAACTGCCGATTCATATAAACAAGGACCAAACAACAGACAAAGTGGAAATGTCACTAGCAGAGGCTGAAAGGAGGAGGTGGCGTGAAGTCTTGACTAGATTAGTGGCCATCATTAAGTCATTGGCAGAGTGAAATATTGCTCTTAGAGGAACCACAGAGACACTTTACCAACCACACAATGGGAACTTTCTGAAGGAAGTAGAGCTCATTGCCCAGTTTGATCCAGTACTGAAAGAGCATGTTGCTAAGGTGGAAGGAGGACCAACCCAAACATCCTACTTAGGAAAAAATATTCAAAATGAACTGATAGATTGCATTAGTGGAAAGATTGTGGAAACTATGGTAAAGGAGATTAAGAAGTCCAAATACTTTTCAATCATTTTAGATTGCACTCCTGATTTGAGCCATAAAGAGCAACTATCAGTCATTATTCGAGTTGTTGGAGTTGAGGACACCCCACAAATAAAAGAGCATTTTATGGGGTTCCTTGAGGCAGAAGAGACCAGGAGAAAGTCTTTCTAACCTTATTCTAAGGAAACTTGAGGAGCTTAACATCTCCTTTAATGACTGTAGAGGGCAGTATGATAATGGTGCAAAAAATGAAAGGGAAGAGAAAGGGAGTCCAAGCCAGACTTCTCGAAATAGATCAAAGAGCTTTATTTGTGCCATGCAGAGCCTACACAGTAAATCTGGTGGTAGCCGATGCGTCAAAAAGATCTGCAGATGCCACTGGCTACTTTGGTTACCTGCAGAAGCTTTTCAGTCTGTTCTCTGCCTCCACCCAGAAATGGACAATTTAAAAACAAACACGTAAACACAACGCTAAAATCCTGGTCAGACAGTAGGTGGGAAAGTCTAATCAACAGCGTACAGGCTGTTGGATATCAGGCTGCTGAAGTCAGAGCTGTACTTTTAGAGGTCAGAGACAACACAACAGAACCAGCCCTAAAGATAGAGGCACAGGCTTTGGCTGAAGAGGTTGGATCGTACCGCTTCTGTATCTGCACTGTGATATGGTATGATATCCTTATAAAAATACAACATGTCAACAAATTATTACAGACTGAGACAATGCAGATGGATGTTGCAGTTGAACTCCTGAGGAAAACTGAAGCCTCTCTTGTTAGCTACAGGGACACAGGATTTGCTTCTGCCCAAGTGTCWGCCAAAGAAATGTGTGAGGAGATGAACGTGAAAGCTGTTCTCAAGTAGGAGTCTGCGAACAACTAAGAGACAGTTTTCCTACGAGGCTCCTGATGAGGAACTAACTGATGCACTAAAGAAAATAGAAATTTCATTTTTCAACGTGGTAGTGGATGTTTCCATTGTGTCGCTGCGGGAAAGATCACAGACCATGGGTGATGTTGAGAAAATGTTCAGGAACTGGCACTGGAGTTGAAAACTTTCCCAGATTTACCCAAACAAAGGATGACCACCTTAGAACGTCTCTGTTTCCTACAGGACAACTGAATGATGTTTTTCCTAATATGTGGGTGGCCTTGAGAATTGCTGTCACTATTCCAGTGACTGTTGCTGCTGCAGAGAGAAGCTTTTCCAAACTGAAGCCTATTAAAACATACCTGAGATCCACGATGTCTCAAGAGCGCCTCAGTGGACTTGCCATAATGAGCATAAATTAGGAGGTCTCTAGGCAGGTATCATTTGATGATTCAATAGATGCTTTTGCATCACGGAAGTCCAGACGTGTCCAGTTTTAAAGGAAAGTTAAGTGAGACTTTTAAAAGGATGTCATTATTTGTATTTTGCTGTTCATATTCATATAGACAGGACATTCTAAATTTTGCACAAATACTGAACAGGGTCCTTTGTTTACTTTTGACATTTTGAGTTTATACAGTATTTAGTTCATTTATTTAATTTGTTGTGTGATGTATGTTTGTGTGTAAAGATAATAAATCAGTGTTTACCACAGTGCCTTACAGTGTCAAACTCTACTTTGTAATGACAAATTTTTAAGTGTTCCAGTTGTGTGTGTGTGTGTTGGGGGAGGGGCTCGCCTCGCCTAGGGCACCAAAATGGCTAGAGCCGGCACTGCTTTTAGTACAGTAGATACAAAGGAGTTAAAGTAGGCAATAAGACAAGCACTTTTGTAGACAGGTTTTTAGGAGAGAGAGAGATTTGTTTTCTTGATCAGCAATGATGGCATCAATCCAAAAACACGTGAGCTACCTCTTCAACTGATTTAGCCCATTTTCTGGAYGGGTTCTTCTCTAATGAAACGTTTTGTCTCTTCTCCAAGAGACTTCTTCAGTCTGAGAGTTTCAGGCAAAATTCAGGCTTTTGTGATGTGACTGATACTCACATCACATGGCTATCGTTGACACCTAATTAACACTTATTGTTACCAGGGGTGGAGTGATACTGGCAATAGCCGCGCTGTAGGAGGAGGACAGCTGAAAACGGAGGCCTCCACCTCTGTTTAATGACGGACGGTCTTTCTTCACAAAAATGGCTTCTTTTACTCCTCTCTCAAACCAACGTTCCTCTCTATCAAGAATGAGAACATCCTCATCTCTGAAAGAGTGACCGCTGGTCCATCCTCATTTCAGATATGAGGATGTTCTCATTCTTGATAGAGAGGAACGTTGGTTTGAGAGAGGAGTAAAAGAAGCCATTTTTGTGAAGAAAGACCGTCCATCATTAAACAGAGGTGGAGGCCTCCTTTTTCAGCTGTCCTCCTCCTGCAGCGCGGTTACTGCCAGTATCACTC
>NW_013952985.1:236137-239352 GCF_001266775.1 Austrofundulus limnaeus | reverse complement strand
GTATTATGTAACTGCATTTGGCCCGCAGCCCCAGATAGATTTTCATTTTGGCCCCCTTGGAGAAAAATGTTTGGGCACCCCTGATGTACAGGTTTGCAACTATAGGAGAAACTGGGGATCCCATGCCACACCCATGTTTCTGCCTATAATATTGCCCCCCGTACGTGAAGTAGGTTGACTCCAGGCACAGTTTGAGGAGTTGGCACACTTGTTCTGTGGAAAGTGTGGTTCTGCTGCTGAGAGTGGTGTCTGATTTYAATCTTGCACAGACCACATAATTACCGCAAGATTAAAATCAGACACCACTCTCAGCAGCAGAACCACACTTTCCACAGAACAAGTGTGCCAACTCCTCAAACTGTGCCTGGAGTCAACCTACTTCACGTACGGGGGGCAATATTATAGGCAGAAACATGGATGTGTAGCCCTTTGAACTCTTGGCAAGTAGATGAAGTGAAGACAAAACATATGAAGTTCATCGGTGGAATCCAGCATTCCCTCATTTTCCATGAAGCTGAAGAGGTTGCTGAAGTGGTATGTGACTACTCTGTTCAGCTCAGCCCACAAACGTTCTATTCGCTGATTGTGGGCACCGCGTCCAGTAATGACACTTCTCTCAATCATATACCGAACAACATCTGTGCTCTTCATGATCACATCGTATTCGTCGGGGCAGTCCAAAGCTCTGGACACCAGCATGGAACAATTATAGCACACTGGATGCTCTGTTGTTGTCAATACATTGCAAGTATATACTAGTCCAACTGAAGCCATCAATGCATCCGTGAAAAATCATTCCTCATCTCACCAGTTTTTGGTTTCCATCAATGTGTCTATAGGGAACAAAGCTGCAATTAATGAATTACCCAAGTTTGCTGGCTTACAATTAAAGCCTCTAAATGGTTTATCTAAACCTTGATGAACTAGTTGATAGATGTATTTCTACAACAAAATTATATAAACAGTTTTAAGGTAACAATAACATTGCATTAAAAATTAGAGTTTTAAAATAAGCACAAATGTTATTGTACTTAAGTATAAATTTTGGTTATCTGCACTTGAGTAATTATTTTTCAGCCTACTTTGTAATTCCACTGTGAACATTTTTACACAATTATCTGTACTTTCTACTCTTTACATTTTTTTAAAAGGTAAGAAGTAGACTGGTTACTCATATTCCATTCTGATTAGTTACTGTTGAAAAATAGATACCGCTTAGCAGTAACATAATGAACCCCGCACGCACAAATGCACCAGAAGTCAGAAGTCTTTATTCCTAATAAATGTCATGCTACCAGATGCATCCCAAAATTGTAGTGGTTTGGATGAGTTTTTTTTTTTTTTTTTTTTTTTGGGGGGGGGGGGGGGTGGCATTAGACCTTATGGATAGCCCCTCATCAGAGCTAAACAACCAAAAAAATCTGAAGCTCCTATGTTGAACAATGTCTGAGTTATAAGCATTTTTGCATGTCCAGACACCCCCACTTTGAAAGGAGCCCCCTCCTCAAATATGGGGTCTATCGTAAAGCCGTTGGTTGGCGCAGGTGTAGGTCGGACTCATCTACAGGCCCGCCAAATTTCATGTTGATCGGTGTAGCCGTTTTTGTGCTACGGTAGACCAAAAATCACTGAAAAAATTTGAAACTAAACAGTACCAAAACAATAGGACTCCTGCTTATGCTTTGCATGCGGGGGTCATAATAACACTATCCTGATAAAATGTGCCTCCTGGATAGAGTGAATATAGTTGTGGTTGGATAAGCAGTATAAAGTATATTCCATTCTGACACTGTATACACTATCACAGCTGCACGCCCCTTGAAAAAAGTTGTTTTTTGGAGATGTAACCTTTTAAATGTAATCTTGAAAAATATAACTGCTCATTTTCACTCAACACTTTCACCTTTAATACTTATTGTAAGTTTTTTGTCAAATTTACTTTAGACACTTAGGTAGAAAAAGACAAATCAGATACTTTAGGACGTTTGATCAAGTAATATTCTTAGAAGAGACTAACTTATACCAAAGTAACTTTATGACAACATACTTGTACTTTTGCTCACGTATCACTTTGAGGTACTTTATACATTTTTTTTGTAGGCTAACTCCTAGTAACCTCCACCACTGAGCAGCGATTTCCAGCACCCGGACAAAGATGCTGCTGTTGCAGAGAAACGGTCCAGATACCAGTCTCATTCCAGATGAGGGAACTGGAATCCAGTATATCCTGCTGTGGATTTTATTCACCACACATGATGGTAGTGGTACTCTGTTGTGTCTTCCCAGGCGGCCCTAGCACATCCGGACAAACTCTCTATGTGCTATAAAACGGTACTTTGAAATGGAATATTGTGTGGCCTTTGGGTTCACAAGTTGTGCAGGGTCAGCTGCCAGCTTTTTAAAAAAAATTTAAGATCCTTGAGGGCAGAAGGTTTGTGTTGATGTGATGTGGAGGAAAGACTGGAAAACAATGAACCTTAGCTCTGCTGATCAGATCATTTAAAGACTCAAAAAGCAGAGTTACAAGACTTTGCCTTTTCAGTGCCTCACAGTTTGAGTAGATCCATTAGTTTTGTGACCAAATGGCTCGATCTGAAGGAGGATGCCAACAATATTTACCCATGCTGGATTATAAACAACACAGCCATGATGGGACACCCTGCAGCGGTCACAACAGGAACTTTTTTAGCAGCATCAGGAGCCAAAAGTCTGCGCCGAAAACTAAACAAAGTGGTGAGTTGCTTTTTATTAAGACTATTAATTATGAGCTTAACCAGATCTGCCTCGTTCATTGCTCAGAAAGCTACWCTAAGCTCCTCGAACAGGCTGCAGGAGAGCCAACTACAGCTAACAGGCTAGCAAGCTAGTAGCTTCTCTTCATGTGAAACAGTTCTGGGTAAAACAGCACTCTTTCTGTACGTTATTTAGCTGAAATGATCCACTCCCAGTTAAATTAAAAAGATGAACAGCTTTGTGTGTGTCAGGGTCTTTACTCCCCTCCTGTTCCCCGACTGCCATTTGGGGAGGGGGTCCTGAAGAAGGGCGGGCCGCCAGGTGCGGTCCTGGGCTGTGGGTGGGCTTGGGGCTTGGACGGTTGCCGAGGGCGGAGCTGGCTCTCCATCCTCCCTGGTGCTGCTTGGACTTCTGAGGTGTTGCTCCTGGTTCCTATGAGTGGCCCGCTGACTGCCGGGTTCCGGTGGGTGGTTGGCTGGGGG
>NW_013952985.1:231111-235080 GCF_001266775.1 Austrofundulus limnaeus | reverse complement strand
TATATGCCCTCCATGTATTTATCCATTTATTTTTAGGTAAGCGGACAGATGTTGGGTGTGTGGTCCTGTGTTTTCTTGGTGTATATTTGATAAACTTCTAATCGCTATTTCAATCTTTCTAATTACTTCTCTGTTTGTTTTCCCCTCTTTCTCTATTTTTMTCTTTACTTAAAATAATCACTAATGATGAAGAAATTAAGAAACTAATATTAAGTTCTTTCTACTGAAGTGATTTAAAAAAGAAAAAAAAAGATCCGGCCCAGTGGGAATCATCCAGATTCTCCCGATTACCCACTCCACCCTTGTTCCACAGGACATCATTGCAGTAGGAGCTTCTGCTAACAAAACAACTGAGAATTTTAGATGTGAAATTTTTCACAGAGGAATAGGAAAACCAGCTTCATGGGCAGTAAATAATAAAATGACATGAAACAATAATAAAATATGGACAAACTGAAGTCAGACCAGTTGAAAGTGTATTAATCTATAAATAACGTAGTTCATTACAATTTATGGAACCAGAAACCAGAAAGAACAATAAAACAATTGATATTCAGCATTGCCTAATGAAAGTTTTGTTATTTCTAACTCATTTATTTTCTAATATTTGAGGTAGTTTCATTTTTTTCCTTTGAGTTTCTCATGCTAACTATTTAATTTTCTTCTGCTGGTCTCAGAAAAAAATCTGACTATTTTTTATACAGTCAAACACTGCCATCCTGAGGACRAAGGCTATTTCTCTTTTCTGTCTGACACTTTATGTGTCACATGAGAAATATTTCATTACAGAGGACTCATTAGGCAAAACAATCATGACAGATTTGTGCAATTGCACTGTATGRTAAAGAAATTTAATTAAATAAATCATTTAGCTACACAAGATCTTCATAACAAATCCATTTAAAAGTCAAAAAAGTGTCAGGCTTCAGCAACATTTCAGAGCTTTATTTGATGTTTCTCACAATCTTGGATTGAATAAATGCTGTTATGTTATCCAAAACACTTAAAAAATATGCATGCAAGGTCTTTCACTTAAGGACATTTATTGTCTAAACTACAATAAAAAGACAGAACATACAGTTTAATTACAACACTGAAAATATAAACAACCAAATAATAACAACTTAAAAAAAAACACCAAATCAAAAAGCTGTAATAAAGTAAATCAATGAGTGGATAAAAAGCTTTATTAATGATGCTTCAGGCCTCTGTCCAGTATACACCCGTTTAACAGTCTAGGGGGTGGGGTTCATTTGAAGGTTTTAGGGACATTACAATAGCTGTATATAATGGAACATACATGGAAAAAATACAAATAATCACAAAAGATCATTTTTATTATTTTTCTATAGATTGTCAAACAGATTCCTGTCAGAGGAATTAATTCTGTGTATTTAAAAATACTGATTGTGTACTGAGGGTTAGTTAATCCAAAGGTTGGAAAAGACCTAAAATGTCACCGATGATTTTGTTCAGTGAGTTTTTTATTTGCTGTGAAGATCAAATGACAGTTTTTCTTTAAAACTGAAAGTATACAGAGAATAATGTAACAATTAAACCAAATGCAAAACAAAAATGTAGTTTAAATAATTATTAGGTAAATTGTTTAAGAAATCTAAAACTTTTGATAGGGCTTTACTGGTAATAAATAACACATTTTTTTTTGTTTTAGCAGTAAAGTAAAAAAAAAATACATATAGACATTTAGATGTACAAGTGATTATTTAAACACAATATGTCTCTGACTTTCAGAGACAGGGCTTTATGTTTCCCCAAAATAAATATTAGTTTTTCAGACAATAAACAAACAAGAAAAAAATATATATATATGCATGTACACACACACACACACACACACACACACACACACACACACACACACACACACACACACACACACACTATATATATACACATATATATATATATATATATATATACATATATACACACACACACACACACACACACATAAATATATATATTGGTTGTTCTAACAAACTGAACAGAAAATACAACCAGTTTTAATATCAGACCAGTGGAACCTACTATCATGTTTTTGTTCCAAAAATATAACAAAGTGACAGCAGAGATTTGTCCATCTATAATCCCGCTCTTATCCCACCCCACCCCACATCCTTTTTTAAGGCTTGAGCAATAAGAGCTGAGTCAATGATTGCTTTCACAGCTTCAGGTGTGTCTCAGTTTTCTGTCACCAGACCTGTATCAGGAAAAAAACAGATGATGAGTGGCTTAAGTAGAGAAGTAGGTCAAGGATCTGACGTCTCTGTAAAACTGGAAGTCTGATCCAATTAAGATTAAGTTGTTGTTTGAGAGAACTCTGCTGCTAAATAAGGACTATATTTTATTACTTCGGTGTTCATCCTAAGGTTCTACCAGGACATATTCAGAATATTTCAAATATACTTGAAGAAATTTATAGTTAGTACTGATTAAATACAACACAGAGTTAGGGTTTTCTATTTTATAATACCTTCATAATGTTTGTTATATTTCTTACAATGTGTTATTTGAAATAGTTTAGATACATGTCCGAATTATAACAACACATAAGTAAAGCTGTATTAACATTAAATTGAGGACTGGATGTATGAATGCCTGTGATTCAGCTTTAGGCCAGCAGAGGCGGACTCGGGCATTGAAGTTCCTGTATTTATTGGACCACTTCCTGTTTTGACTTTCAGTGTGTGGTTTGACTGACCAGCTCATGGCAGAAATAAACCCTCACTCCAGAATTCTGGTGTTGTATGGCATTCATTTCATCACAGATCATTTTATTTAACACTTGTGTTTTCATCTGACTTCAGTYGTTATTGAACACGTATATTTCTTACATACTGTAAACAAGATTATGAGTGAAAGTTTGTTGTTTGTTTACATTCATTTGTGTATTTTTGTGCTGCAGTTACCACAAAACTGCTATTTGGGGTCTTTATTCAGCATTTGTATTAATGGTGATTGTGGTTCCTTCATATTTCTTTAAATGCAGAGAACATGATTATCATGCAATGATTATTTTTAGTAGTGGTGTTATTATTATTGTTAACAGACAGTTTTGTTATAAGACCAGTTTTATTCTAAGACCATTGGAACACCCTGTCTAATGTCAGTGGTGGGCACCAGCCCGCCAAAGCGCAAATCCGCTAATTGCGGACCTAAATATTTCGTTTGCGCTTTAGCGGTCTTACTCATTTTTAAAGTTCATAAGTGGATTTGTGCTTTCTAAAATTAAAATGCAGTACCGCTAATAACTAATTATCTACCAGTCATCATTATTTTGAACAGTGGAAGGTATGACTGTCAATGAATCACAACACATGTCATCTATCCAACAGCACCCCTCCCAGATAAACACACTTAATGAGAAGGTATACATCTTTGCTGACTGTTGCTTTCTTTCAGCATTCTCATTTCCCACAATGCTTTGTGTCTGCTTACGAAGCAGGAAGGCAATAGCAAAAACAGTTAACGTTTGTAATCCATACTAAAATTTTGTATGTATTGATTTATTTTACTTTATAATCAGAGCTCCTTTTTAAAAAATTTTAAGTTTAAACGCTGGAGCACAATACTTGACGTAACTGGTCGAAGCAATCGGCCAATGGCGTTAGAGACTCAGAAATAAAGATGTTATGCTGAAGGAGGTTCTAGAGAACTGGAGTGCGCAAAAACCACGTGACCATGTGATCGGCTGGTGAAGCTAACGGCTAACGCTAAACGAGCAAAACTCAGGAGTTCCCATTACTGTACATGTTGACAACAGAGCAGAAAACAAGGACTGACGATGTAGAAATCATTAAAACTGTTAATAATAACATTGAACAAATTATCATTAATATTTTACAGTTTAAATAATCGATTTAATATTTTAAATAATGCCAGAAAAGCTGTTTGTGTTATGGATTTATTAACAGAAGATAAACGGGAAAACATCTCGTTTCACAACAC
>NW_013952985.1:219249-230686 GCF_001266775.1 Austrofundulus limnaeus | reverse complement strand
ATAAATTTACTTTATTACTAGCTGAAGTCACCATTTTTCAAATAGCTGATGCCATCAGTTACAGGCTGACTTCAGGTCTGGTTTAGATCATTGTTACTTATAAATTATATATTTTTCTGGTATAAATCTGCTGTTTTACATGATTGTTGAATGAAATTAACATAGTTATTAATTTATTGTAAAAACATGACCAATAATCTGTGAAACAGATCCGGTTCCAATTGCTGTTTATTTATTAGTTTCTATGGAGGCTGTGAGCTGTTGTCCTGTTTGGTCTCCGTTTCTGCTACCAGTGTACGGTATGGGCGGGGCTCAGTCTAGCGATCTTTATATGTAAGTCTATGGTTGTGCTGATGAAGCCTGACATCTAGTGGTCAACTGGAGCAACTACATGGAAAACTTTAAAATCCATGCTCTTATTTTGAAGTAAAGATAGTTTCCTGTACTCCGTGCTTTCGTTTCCCATCACAAATCAAATCCGTCATGTACCCATACTGTTTATTGGAAAACAGTTTTAAAATTACTTTATTGATGCTTCTTTAATGAAAAATCTACAGCAAACAAAAGAAAAAGACAAAGAATCAGCCGAACTAGCAATCCTCAACAACTTTTTAATTTTTACACCAGGAGCTAAAAGTCTGTTTCAGGAAATCACATCCTCAGCAATCGGCAGTTGTAGAATTAAGTTGTAAAAGAGTTTTTACAGCGTTAGTTGGCAGTGTTGTGCATATATTGTACATGAATTGTTGTTAGCTAGTAAGTGTCAAATTGAACTTGCACCTTAAAATTAGCTTCCGCTAGTTTTTGTATGGCATAAGCGCTTTTGAAGTTGCAGACCTAAATATTTTCATAAGCGCTCAAGAAATTGCGGAGATAATTTTTGGATTAGCGCTGCCCACAACTGTCTAATGTTTTCTCCAACACTGACAAAGAGCTGATGCCTTCCTGAGGAAAAACTTCCTGGTTTCAAAGTTACAAATGAAAGGTTTAGAAATCCTTAACAGAAATGCCTCTCTCTCTTCATGACACTAYGGTATAATAAGAAATAATATTTGGTCAAACCCTGTAAATAAAGCCTCCAGCTGCTTAGCCCACCATCTATGGATCTCTCTGCACATGATTTGAAAAATTCTGTTTCTGTTACCACCTTCAAATCTCAGCTTAAATCTTATCTGTTTAGGATAACATATTTATTAGAATCAAAAGTATTTGTAACAGCCATCAATCGTCCAGTTTATAGTTTATTTATTTGAATATTATTCCTATAATTTATCTAAAATCATGCAATCATACAGTTTTTCTTGGTTAATTTCATCCGCTTAAAGAATATAGGATCCACTCTTTTTTCATAATCACTATTGTAGCAGGGCAGAAGACACCTCTTGCAAATGTGTTGTTATCCAGTGGCAGATCTAGGTGTTTGTGAGTAACTGACCTTCAAGGGGCCACAATATTCATAGAGGGGCCAGAGTATTTGTTCAACATCCTTGCACCCAAATCTCCAGTTTTGGTAAGGCATACTTGTAAATTACAGGTTGATGGTCTACCTGGTAAGCCTTGCTCCCTGATGCACCTCCACCAGTGCCTTTGTGCAAGTACACTCTCCTAAACAGCTCTACGGGCATAAACAGGTCATCAGCTGGGGACAACCAATCACTGATATTTCACTCCTTTAACCCGAGTACATCTCATGGTGGTGGAGTAATGGCAGAGTCTCTCCCTGCCATCCCCTTCTGAAGCCCTAGATGTTATTTACCCTCCATCTTCTGTCCTTCCTTCTCAGCCACAACCAAAATATGCCCTTCTCTGCCTCTTCTGCCAAATCTCATGGTTTTCTGACACCCTGCTCCTGTGCATCCCAAGTCACATAGCAGATGTACCATTGAGGACTCAACAAAACCCCTACATCCAACTTCAGTGGGGTACATGATGGCTTTTCACCTAGCTTCCCTACAGTCTCCTGCCAGATCTGCATACTGCACAYGCTTCAATTTGTTGGCAGCTTCCATGCCCTCTCCTCTTGGACCTGTGAGCTCCACCAACAGGATGGTCTTCTGTGGTTCTGACCACATGATTAGGTCTGGCCAAAGCAATGTCTCTATAATCTCCCTGGGGAACCTGATCTGCCTCCCCAGGTCTACCCTTGTGGTCGAATTGCTACCAGGTGAGAGGACTTTTGGTTTCACTTTCTGGGAGTGGGGGGAATGCTGTTCTCTCCTGCCCTTACAAACTGGATTGGGCATCTAGCTGGAACAGAAGGTTTGTTGTTAACCTCTTGTTTGTATGACTCTACCACTTCTGCAAGCTTCCTCGACATTTGGTCATGTCGCCACTTGTAGTGGCCTTGGGACAATGCTATTTTGCAGCCAGACAGGATATGATGAAGGCTTGCATTGCAAGTACTGCAAAGAGGACAGATCTCTTTATTACCAAACCATTGGTGGAGATTTCTAAGACAAGGTAAGGTGTCATTGGTGGATCTGATCAGGAAACTTCTCCCAAGGTCTGCTCAACCCTCCTGATCACTGCCAACTACCTCACAATGTTTCAGCCTACTAATTGCCATAATGACCTCTTCTTAGGCTTTCCACTTCCTCCCTGTTCTTCTCTGGGTGCAAGCTGCTCTCACCAGCTGGTCAGTTGATTCCCTCAATTCCAGCACCATTCGAACCTTCTCCTGCTTATATCCCAGGCTGATGGATCGCAATGATAGTTGCAATGTGTTCCTGTCAAAGAGCCCCACAACTGACAGATATCTTGATAGCCCCAACCACTTCTTGGTGAATGAGTTTGTCACCCCATCCAACTTATCTGCCAAGGGGATCTCGCTCAACTTCAGGGGCCACATCACTCTTGGATACAGGATGGTCTGATAGCTCYATACTTTGTACTTCCCAGGAAGCTGGCTCTGGTTGATCCTGGCCAAGCCATCCATAAGCTACTTCCTCACTGTTTCTCCCATCTACCGATCAGAGCGGTCGACAGTATAAATACAGCTAAGGCTACAAATGGGTTGACCTGCCAAAAATGTGATCTGCTCACTACCTGCGACAAGTACAATATGGTTGTTTTTGGCCCCTTTTCTTAAAGGACAGGCTACGTGATTTAAAGTGTTTGAGCTTCATCCTTAAATAAATATATTTAACCAGTCACACATAACATTAGTAATGTAATGTAATTTTTTTAAAAAGTTTGCACAGTAAAATTATCCTTATTAATGCCATCCATCCATCCATATCTATGCCCGTTTCTTCCTTTCAGGGTCACGGGGGTCACTGGTGCCCATATCCAGCAGTCACAGTGTGAGGGGTGGGGTACACCCTGGACAGGTCGCAAGTCCATCACAGGGCCACACATAGAGACAAACGAGACAAACAACCATTCACTCTCTCACTCACACCTAGGGACAATTTAGAGTTACCAATTAACCTAACAGTCATGTTTTTGGTCTGTGGGAGGAAGCCGGAGTACTCGGAGAGAACCCACACATGCACGGAGAGAACATGCAAACTCTACCTAGAAAGGTCCCCGGGCCGGGATTGGATCTGGCGACCTTCTTGCTGAGAGGCAACAGCTCTACCAACTGAGCCACCATGCTGCCCTTATTAATGTTACATGCATATGTAAATTGATTAAATACTCTCAAACACAGCATGTGAGAAAATCCAGCCATCGTTTCAGTTAAAATACTTTTTCTGCAGGATTGTTCAAATTTTCTTAAGAAGAGAAGAAGACTTCTGTTAGCTTGATTCATGCTGGACTTTCCTATTTAGTGCTGCTAATGTTTAAACATAGAACTGCATCCACCATCATCGCTCTCTGGAAAATGACAGATGAGTGAAAGGACAGGGACACTTCAGGGGGTCAAACAGATTTCAGCTGAGGTCAATGCCCCTGTGGTCCCGCCCCTAGATTCGCCCCTGGTGTTATACATTTTTATTGCATTAACACATTTTCTCCACCCTTTTGCAAAACTGTTAACAGAAACCACTTGTTCCTAACTATTAAAAGTTACCTACAGTAGGTCAGTATGAAATCACTGAAGCGCCTGTTTGCCACGTCTTTGTTGTTCTTTACCAGCATGGAAAGAACATGCAAGACCAAGGTGGAGGTGTGGTTGGAAGGGATCAAGTTTCATAAAAAAAATTGGGCAACTGTTGCTGTAATTTCTTGTTTTCTGATAGATTTTATTTTGGTTTACATTTACAGTATTCATACATGTCAACTTGTATGGATTGTCCGTAAGTTATAAGGATTTTATGTCATTTTGCAGGTATATGGACGTATAGGGCAATCTCACGGATTTTTTCAAGTCTTACGTATTTTTTTAAAACCTCATTTTCAAATTTATCTAACACGTCAGAGCCTGCGTCAAATTTGCATCAAAGCATTTCTGATCCTGGATCTAATTCTTTGCAGAAAGGAAAATTAGGCACAGCATATGTTTGAAGATAACAAATAGCACTGACATGAGAGCAATACAACAGGCTAAAGTGACAAGCAATGGTGCACTGAATGATTTATTTTGTTGTCCATTATGTAATGATTAATTGGAAGAGCCAATTCACTTGGTTGCAAATTGTGTTGTTTGAAGACAATATTTGTTTTTGTTTCATATTTTAAATGTTTTAGCAAAGTTAGAGCCTTTTGCAAACAAAATATGTCACTCTGACCATCCCTGTGTGTTTACTGTTTTAAAATTGTGGAGTCTGAGTTGACTGCTTTTTGAACAAAAACAAAAAAAAACTGTGAAGAAAACCAGAGAGAGAGGATGAAGCACACTGCCAGACTGCAGGTGAGTGAATGCTGAAAGAACAAACGGACTGAGCTGATGAGGCAGGTGATCAACCTACACATTCTCACTCCCGACTCGTCACATATTGACGCTTTTCCAAAGTTCCCTCTGCGTCTTATTTTGACGCATCAGGTGACCCCCTCGCGTCAGTCCTTGACGCCCGCAGCTTTTCCGGGTTGCGCCACCAGGGGTCTTTGGGTCGGKGGTCTGAGGTTAACATGAGGGATCAGGATTAATGGTTAAGTTTAGGTACTGGGATCAGGGGTAGGATGTCCATGGTGAATATTACGTAATTTCAGGCTTTGGAACATGTTGRCGTGAATTTCCTACATTTTYTAAAAATGGTTAATTTTAGGTACTAGGGTCAGGGACAGGATGTCTAAAGTGAACAAAGGCAATTTCAGGCTTCGAAACGGTAGTTTTTGCGCATTTTCTACACTTTCTGAAAATATGACAACAGATTTCGCCCCATCTCGTCAGTAACTGACGTGACGGGGTACCCGGCGCGTCAAAATCGGACGTAGAGGGAACCTTGGAAAAGCGTCAATATGTGACGACATGGGAGTGAGAATGGGTTGGATCAACAAGTGAGACAAATAATACTGGGTTCAGGTGTGAATGGGGCAGGATTGACTGGGAACAGGAATGAATGGTGACACAGAGAAACAATTGTAAAATAAACTGATGTTATATAAAAAATGTAAAAATGTGCTGCAAAAAAATCACAATATTATTTTATTAAAAAATAGCCAGCATTTTTGTATTTTCTGAGGTCAGTTAGCTTTGGTTGCTATCTTGACTTGTGTTGTCTCCGAAAGTTAACCAGATGCAATTGTCAACTGAATGATAACTTTCTGAGAGTTTCATAAAAACCTGCTCAATAGTTGGTGAGATATCTTACTAATGATGCAGACAGAAACACAAAGACAGGTCCTTCAGTGGTGAGCAAAMACAATTGTGGTGATAAAGCGAACCTTAGTAAACTTTGAAAGATTGAGATAGATCTGTATGATTAGAATCACCACACATGTCAACCTCTTCAGATGTTTACCTGTATAAAGAGCCACAAAAATCCATAAATTTTGCAAAGAATCCGTACAACTTGCACCTGCGCGGTGGGGTGGGGTGGGGTGGGGGGGTCTGTCGGCTGCGGACATGAAAGCGCCCGCTGCGAAGCTGGAGGAAAGGAGAGAGGATAAAGTTTAAAACTTATTTCTAGCGGCAGAACAGGTTGGAAGATGGCTGTTTGGTGTTGTTGTTTTATTAAATCATCCAACAGGCTCTGACATGTTAGATAAATTTGAAAATGAGGTTTTGAAAAAAATCCGTAAGACTTGAAAAAAATCCGTGAGATTTCTCTGTACGCCCGTACACCTGCAAAATGACGTAAAATCCTTACAACTTACAGACAATCCGTTCAAGTTGACATGTATGGAATAACACACTTATTGTTTTTTGTTACATTAAATTATAAGGTTAATGTTACATTCTCTGTAATCCTCACTGACTATTGAATAGTTTTCAAAGATTTTGTAAAGTTTAGGTTATAGTGTTAATATTTATTACCTGTCACAGCAATTATTAAGTAAAGAAAGGCCTGCCCTTAGTTTCAAAAATTGGTATTTTTAGGACAAGAAGCATCTACAAAGGTCGGAACTTCAATTCTGACGTCTTTAAAGAACATACCTTAATTTTGTGTTGGCTCTCTCCCCCTGGCCTGCCTGAAACCCATACTGGTTTCAGACTCTGCATGGGGCATCCCAGTGGACCTTTGTTCAGACTGTGTGCGACGGGTTGAGCCATTTGTTTTTCTTATGAGCAGCCTGCCTCGGGAAGCTTCTCCCTGTGCTCTGGGAGGAACAGGACTACCGAACAAGAGGCCAGATTGAGAATTTTGCAGCTCATTTTGACAGAAGAATGAGCGAGCATCTTGAAAAGACACAGATGGGATAATCTCTTCAGTGACGTGATCAGCGGCACTCATGATTGTTCGTGGAGAGCTGGGACGAGATGAAGGTCTAGAGGTGAACTGAGGTTTAAATGCAGGGGGGCTTGGAAATCTGTGGCGCACAGAAGGACATGATGGTGGTAAGCGGACTCTGGAGACAGGTGGTGCTGTCACAGGCAGACTGCAAGGGGACATCTCAGACTCACATGTTTCATTGTTTTCAAACTTCTGACCCATTCTGGCTTGACTGAACTGAACATAACTTGGCTTGTCAGGATGTTCGGCAGCATTGCACAGGTGAATAATTTTCCTTGCCTGCTGGTAGAGACTGTTGGCTTTCTCAGTTTCTTCATCAACATCTGTTTCCAGTTGTGCCCTGGTGATAGTCTCCGGTCCAACAGAACCAGCAGATCTGATAGACAGTGACCCTGGCCTTATGTTGACTCTGTTTGGTAGAAGATCTACTTTCTGGATGGTTATTTTTCGGCGCTGGTAAATCCCAGTTTTCTGGTTTATGACTGGGAGGTTCTGAATGGTAGCTTCCTGCAGCTCTTCCTCACTTTGTGGTTGGCCCTCGTTACTCTGGAAGGAATTGTCCATCAGAACCTCTAAGGGTGGAGGGGGTAGGTTATCCACATCAAGATCGCCTCTGCTGTCACCCGAGCTGTTAGTGTTGTTTTTGCGGTTGATCTCCCCCTTACTACTATTACCTGTGTTAGAAATTAGAAGAATTCGGTTTTTATTGGGTCTTTTAATGTGAGTAGGAACATTAGAAAAGCTTTGTTCTTGTCTTCCATCAGTCCCTTGACTGAAGGTATTGATGAGCCTTCTGACTGAAGGACGTTTCGGTGATTTATTGGCTGACAGTGGTAATAAAGGTAACAATGGCTGATCGGATTCCACCTGGGTTCTGTTTGACCCGTTCAAATAATGCCGTCTCAGTCTTGCTCTGTGCAAACTATGATCAGCTCTTGTTGGTTCATGTATTCCTTGTATTTCAGAAACAGGTTTTCTGTTTGGATCTGGTCCTTTCTGGCTCTTCTGTAACTCTGTCGTCAGATTTAAGCTGCAGGTAGAAGAAGAGTGTTTAGACCAGGCTGAAGCCAGAGGTCGCTGAAGAGTCGGCTGCTGGTCCTGAAGGCAATTTGCCTGCATATATTGAAGAGCTTGACTGGGATCTGGTGGGGAAGAGCTTGACCTCTTTCTTTCAGGCCTACAATATTCATCATCCTCATAATCCTGTTCTTCATCCTCCTCCTGTTCTTCATCATATTCAGTATGGCCCACTGAGTTGACTAAAGGATTGGAATAATTGTTTAGTGCATCTTGAATGCCCTCAGAGCCACAACTTCCAGAACCTGTGCTCCTACTGTGGCGTCGCTGTTTTTCAGATTCTGTCAAGCTCTCGTTCTCTCCCCCAATTCCGCTGTCTTCACTGTGCAGGGTAGAATCCACTGAATTAGACTTTCTAATGGCCGCAACTTCTACCTGAGCAAGTACCTGAGCCAGGCGACGCTCTGCAGCTTGCTTTGTCTGCAGCTTTTGGGCCAACAGTTTAGAAAGGGAGGAAAAATACTCCACTGCTTCCACAAGCGTCGTGTCCCCCAGGGTCTGCACTGAACCTCCAACTTGCCTCATTTTTTCTGCAGAATTTTGGAGCAGGTGCTGTAACAGATCTGGTGGTAGATCAGGATGATTTGCTGTGTTGCTGCTCGGTTTAGTTGACTTTACAACCTGGTCCAACATCCCAGAAGGCAGAGCCATGTTGTCTCCATGTTCCATTAACATCTGCTCCCCGTCCTCAGCTATCTCCTCCAGCACCTGGTTGATCTCCTCAAATTGCAACACCAAGGAAGATATCATGGGCTGCAGGGATATCTGTGTCTGAGCAGCCTGGTCCAGCAGGCTTAGAAGGGTTTCGTATTTGGAAATATTTGGGTTCAGGAAGGTGTAGGCAGCCTGGTGAGCCCTCACCATGTTCGGTGGGAAGTCCATCTTACTTTGAACGGAAGATTTTCTCTGCTTTTCAAWGATTTTTTTATCACCTTTATTTTTTTGTTGACTCTCTATCTTCATTGCATCTGTCTGACTATCACACATGATTTCCTGGGGCGTTGTATTTACCTCTGTTTCTTCAGTGTTCTCTAGGTTTGTGGCAGATGTGTTCAAGTCCAGCTGAATCCAGGTAGTTCCTGTTGAATCATGTTTTCCAGTGAGTAGCAGCGACTCATCTTTTTTCTCTGTATGTTTCAAATGCATATCTTCCACCTCTGGAGGGCAAAAGTCCACATCTTGTGGTGCTTCAGCCRACAGAGCCTTCACAGTTTCAATGCCGTCTGGTTTTGAAAATAACTTTCCTTTTGATGGCGAGCAGCCCATGATTTCATTCAAAGGAAAAAAGATCTACAACAAAAATATATATTTAAAAAATGTATTTTCTAGTACTGTTTTTAGTTTACCATCCAGTCTCTGAATATTAGTTTTGGTAGGTTTCCTCCAGTCATTTCAGCTTTTCTTCACAATCATGTCCAAATGTGCCACAGAGATGTAGAAGATGGAGAGTGGAATGACCACAGTGTGTGCAGAGGAGGACAGACGATAAGACAGATTGTAGTGGTGGGAGGGAGCAGGATGGGTGCACAGATGGTCCTAATAAGTACATTAACATGCACACTACACACACTTGCAAATGCACACCTGAACCTTTATACATAAGACTTTAAGCTCCTCAAGGTAATCAGGGCCAGTTTTATCAGGTGGTGCTTTTAGCCTCATCCACTTACCTGCTGGTACGGTTTACTCTGTAAACTTAACAGTGTGGAAAGCTATTTGTAAGAGTTAGAATGTTTTTCTTRGAAACACTTGCAAAGAATAAAAAGCCTTAACATTCTTTCAATGAATGCATCATCACTCGCCTCCTTTAATGCCAGAGTTTTAGACTAAAATCATTTTATGTTTAGAAATGATGCTTTCTTTGTGATCAAACCTTGAAAATAACATTAAATGCAACCTTGTGGTGTCTTGAGATGAGTCTCAGCTACTACCACATCCATTTTTAGCTCAATATCTGTCATATTGACTGAGTTGTAATCATTTATTTTGTTGTTGTTWGTTAATGTCAAATCTTGAATTTGGTTGACTCCAAATTGTTCAAAGTTTAATCTACTATATTTGACAGTTTTGTTCAAATTCACTCACTTGAGATATTTTGTAACAGATCTTGTGCAATCTGATGTCCTTCAGAATTGGGATCCGTATTTGCTACAACTACGCTAAATTTTAGGTCRCTAAATGTAAAATTGACCGAGTTAACAGAATCTAGTCAATTTTGTGGAAGTCTTCTTGAATTTGGTTGACTCCAAAGGTTATTCACTTATAGATGTATATCAATTTATTATTTTCCAAGAGTTACACTTCATATTCATTCAGTGGTTCATAAGGTATTTTTGTAATAAACACACACACAAACACCCCCCCCCCCCACACACACACACACACACACACAAACAGACACACCCTTCCCATCCACACACACAGGAAAAATAATCACTGTCACTTAATGACGTAACGAGATCTGGTGTTGGGACTATGAAAAACAGACTTGTTGAGTTCTAACTGTGATTTGTTGACTTTGAAACTGAGAAAATAAAAAGTGAACACCTAGTTAAGAAATTAAACTTATACATATACATACACACTTATACAACATACTGGAGGTTCAGATGAGTGTGACCCATGATCCTGTTTGCTGTTCTTATTAAATGGTGCTGAAGGATTCTTTCACAGATGGTGGCAATCTGTGTCTGGTGTTCACATTGACAGTGACTCCAGCTGCCAAAGTATTTGTATGTGATCACCTGTTTAATGGGATTATTGGTCACGGGGCTGAGGTCATCAGGTGAGCTCAACAGGCTTACTGGTATTTATGTGAAGTTTATTGTTGTTTCCCCAGTCTACAAACTTGTTCACAACAGCTCTGTTAGTTGAGCATGTGAAATCTGTAGTGGGAAGGCTAAGGCCTGGTCTGCAAGGCAAGATAATTATGCAGATTTTTGGTCTATCACTGTAAATTTTGCAGCGTTAAATCAACACTAATAGAGTCAAATTCGACACTGTTCCAGAGTGTATTTGGTCCCAATCAGAATTGGTGTTAAATTTACTCTTCCACAAGAGTTGAAAATCCAGTATTAAATTCACTGTAAATTGAGTAACTTTTTATTTGGAATTAACACAACAGTGTAAATTACTCCATAAAGAGTACTATTTACACATCTAAGCCACAATAAAWTTTTCAGTGTTWAATCAACACTTAAACAGTTAAATTTAACACTGTGTCTGAGTCACTTTGGTSCTTATCTGAATTTGTGTCAATTTAACACTTTCCATAGTGTTAAATTTTCAAAGTGCAATTTAACTCTAAACAGAGTTTAAAATTAACACTGATTAACACTTTTACCTTACAGTCTGGCATTAAAAGTAGACAAGGTGCCAGCCTCACAGACAGAAACTGGAAGTTGGTTCCATAAGAGAGGAGCTAATAACTAAGCTCTGCCTCCCATTCTACTTTTARTAAACCTGCAGTCTGAGAGYGAAGTGYTCTGTTAGGAAAATATGGAACAATAAGATGTTTAATATATGATGGAGCTTGGTTGTTAAGAGCTTTGTATGTTAGGAGTAATATTTTAAATTCTATT
>NW_013952985.1:209083-212734 GCF_001266775.1 Austrofundulus limnaeus | reverse complement strand
CCCTCTGTCTCTATTTTCTCTTCACTTATAAAAAATAATAATAATAATCTCATAATTCTGACTTTTTTCTCTGAATTCTAAGATTAAAGTCAGAATTCCTATTTTTTTTCCCCCCAGTGGCCCTAATCCTCTTTCCTTGACCTCTGCATAATRACAAATGTCGTACAGCTCCTTCAGTTCAAGTTGTTGTATTTTGCTGCAGTTTGTACCTTTGGCCACAAGATGTCGCCAAAAACTATTGAAAAGCTTCGTTTATGAACCCATCAGAAACACCCAAAACAAGCTTCCGTACTACTTCAGAAAATCTTTATTAGATCATCATTAGTAACTACGTATTTCTCAGCTATGTTAGTAAAGCATCAAACACGACTGCGTATCATTCAAGGGTGACAAATGGATTCAATTCCGATAAAGCTGTTAGACGCAGTCGTCCAGAAGACTCCTTGGTTTAATGCCAAGGCTTGCGTCATTACGTTACCAAGGCGTCATGACGTCCGGGTAGTACGCGCCGGAGCAGGGTGAGGAGATGGCGGATGAGGAGGCCGAGCAGGATCCTGGTCCTGTGGATAGTGTTCGTGAAACGACTGAAGAACTCCGAAAACGACTGGAAGAGTTACACGGTGTGCTGAGAGACGGTACCGGTTCTGCGGTCCTGTCCTCCTCGGAGTACTGTCAGCAGTTCTGCACGGTGAGTTATTGATCGGTTAGCACACAACAAGCTAACTGCTAACTTGTGATCTGGATCGGCTGCGGGAATGTTCGCTGAAAAGTCTTTATGATCCGAGTCGTGTAAGTTTGTATTCTCACCATAAAAAGTAAATATTCTGTATGTTACAAAACAGTAAAAACATATTAGTCAGACACACAGGACGCTAAGAACCGTCTGTTGACATGTTTTTTTAAAGCATGTTAGCATAAGCGCCGAACATAAGGGGAAATGGTCGGTTGTTGACTAGCATTTCAAAGTTGTATTTGCTGCAGCTCGTTTCTAAACTTATATTGATGTGTTTTACTTTAGGTACGAACATTTAACCTGTACTTGGTTAGCGCTTGCAGCTAACCCGTTAGCCCTCTGTTAGTTTCTGGTCATATAGGTTAGCAGATATATATATTTTTATTTTTTGCCCTCAGGCTGACCAAACGAATCAGGTTTTACCATGTGTTTGTTGTTACACGTGTCCATTTTAACTGCAGTAATTCAACGGATACATGTCGAGAAACGGCGGGGCTTGTGGATTTTAGCCGCAGTGATTCCTGGGGTGTACGTGCAGAATCAAGCGTACGGTGTTTTTCATTGTAGCCGAGAGTATCCGAACCTGAAACAGAACCATCTGGGCCCGGGCCCGTGGCTCTGTGGAAACCTGACGGGACGGATCCGGAACACCTCTGAATGATTTTAAATCGGATAATCCCAGATCAGGAAGGAAGGAAACTGAATTCATTTATTAGTTTCTTTGTTATGATGATGTCATCTTGTCGTTGTATATAATTTTATAAATTGTTAACCTTAATTTTCAGGTTCGGGTCTTTTCTCCCATCTTGTATATGTATTTTTTGTTTGTTATAATTAAAGTTAGCTGCTGTAATGAAAAAAATTGTATTTGTGGACGAATGTTTACATTTGCAATACGTTTCTAAATATAAATATTAGTATGTTGCAAACATATCTACTAGACCAGAGGAGCCCAAAGTGGGGCCCGCGGGCCAAATTTGGCCCGCCAAGCCATTTGATTTGGCCCACCAACAGTTGAGTAGTTACTAGGCTGTAACCTGTCGTTCTATGTAGAAACTGTATTTCCACTTAGTCATTTCATCCATTGGCCAAGTGACTAAATAAGGGGCTGTAGTGCAGATAGTTTTCACTCATGGTGTTGACTTTATCTTTGATATATTAAGATTAAACATGAAGCATGAAATACAAGTAACAAGATTTATTTAGATTAGATTTAACCACACATGTAGATTTTCGCACTTTATAAGGCCACAAACACTCATATTTTATCAATTTATTAAATGTCCCATGAGCTTTTCCTTCTTGAGCGTATGGCAGACTTTCTCTAAGTTCACAAACTAAAACAAAAGTGGGCCACCACACTGGCTGCTAGCTTAATGGTTAAAAATAAAGGACTTTACTTAAAAATATTTGTATTTCATGTATTATATTACTGCATTTGGCCCGCAGCCCCCAATACATTTTCATTTTGGCCCCCTTGAGGAAAATGTTTGGGCACCCCTGTACTAGACTAATATTTTGTTGCACCACTTGAGTAGGGTTGTGTATTGGCAAGAATTTGGTGATATGATCACAATATGATTTATCGTAATTTTTTTGCAACACTAAGCAGCAAGGTGGTATTTGTTGACATTTTTTCTCCAAAGATTCTAATGAAAAACTCTATAAATACACATCATTGGGTTAATGCAAAAAATCTGATTACAATCATTTTATTTTCTGTAATCAGAAGAACACTGAAAAAAAGGGAGAACTGCATTTGCCTTTCACATTTCTTATTACAACATCCATCCATCCACTTCTTTTTTTAGCATCACTGGTGCCCATATCCAGTAGTACATGTTGGACAGGTCGCAAGTCCAGTCACAGAACTTGCATCCATTAAGCCTTAATCAAAAACTAATACAGTGCTTTTCTGAATTGGTAAAGTATTAAAAAAAGATATTGCAATGTTTCAGAGTATTTGTATTTTTCTTCCCTAGACTTTAGTATTCACTTTGTTTTATTAAAGGGGCAATATCATGTAAAATTAACTTTTAGAGTTTTATATCATGTTATAATGTTATCCTCTCATAAAAAAAACATGCCCAAAGCCTTGCTTTGACTCATTCGTGCATGTTTGAGAAATCCTACAGCGTTTTTAGGAAGCCATGCTGAGGAGCAAAACGACAGGTGGGGACCAGAAACGCCTCTGGGACGTGTCTCCAAGCCGAGCTTCCTCATCACGGAGCGCACCTCCCCGCCCCACACACCCCGCCTATGACTCCTGCAGGCTCCCAGCAGTAACAAAGCAAACAAGTGAAACTGAAAGTGAAACTGAAACTGTCTGCTGAGATCCACTACTTCTCACTAGGAATGTGCGATATGGCAAAAATCATATCACGATATACATTATGATGAGTGGCGGTAACGATATATATCACGATATAAAACTTATAATAGAAAATAAATAAATCACACATTAACTGAGTGGAATAAATATGTATAGGTAAAAAAATTTAGACCTTAAAATCTCCTTTTTTAAGGGACACTTTAAAGTCTCCCATAAAAATCTAAATTTAAGGGAGATCTACTGGTTAAATCATACACACACACAATAACTTTAATGTAATAGATATCTGCATCCATTGGGTGTTGTGTTTGAATCACCAGCTTCGTTTTAAGGTGGTAAAACAAATTATATTTATTCCTTTCTACACACTTTACAGATTATTTTTTTCTGCACTCCACCTGTTTAATCTGTGCGCGCTCCGGCGGGGTGACGATCATTGTAGTCGCACTTTGGAGTGCGCTCGCATTCGGCCGTGCGTCGTCGCGCTAAGACTGCAGGAGAAACGAGGTCCAGACTGATTTTTGTGCGTCCCACCTGAGCACTGACTTCACCTGCACTGACAGTCGCCTCGCTGCGTGGAAATGAA
>NW_013952985.1:206504-208588 GCF_001266775.1 Austrofundulus limnaeus | reverse complement strand
GGCGGAAGGAGGTTCTTAAAGAGACAGAGGCCAATTTAAAGGCATTTAGAAGAGGAAGTGATGAGAAGAAAAATTTATTTTCTATTTAAACACAAAAACAACATTTTAATAACAACTAAAGGTGACATAGATACTTTATTATGGTATAGTGTTTATGCCTGAGAAACATAATATTGCCCTTTAAAGCTTATGAAGTACTACATGGGCCACCATCGTGGAGCTACGCAGACTTTAAACACGTCACACTTAACAACTGTACAGGGTTCATGTAGGGTCTCTCAAAGTCTAAAATTTGAAAATCAAAATTTTTGGCCTAAAAAAGTCTTTAAAACACCCAGATTTTCATCCAAGTTCTTAAATTTAATTTTGTCAAGTTTTAATTTACTTACTTTCGATCATTCCCGAGAAGCATTGGTTGCATAAATAAATAGAGTAAAGCACCGTAAACAGAGGTTGACATGATCTGTCTTTATAAAGGGCTTAGTTTGCTAAAAAAGTTTTCTGTGTTAAAATTTCTTGGTGTTAAATGTCAGTCCTAATGGTCTTAAATGGTCTTAAATGGTCTTAAAGTTAACTTATTGAAAGCTGCATGAACTCTGATTGTAGTTGTTTTTCTCAACCATACTGCTGTATTAGAATGAGAAGGCCCATTCTTGACTCGCTTATGCAGGTGTGTGACAAAAATTGTGTAGTTTGTTACGCTCACCACCTGCTGAGACCCTGTCTTGGTCAGAGGGCAGGTGCTCGCTCCCAGGAATGCTGTCAGTGTTTTCCAGGCTATTTTCCACCGAGAGTTATATCTGTTTTCATATATATGTTGTATTTTTGAAAGCACCTTTCCACCGCTGTGTTCACACACACAACAAAACCACAATAAATCACCTGACAGTGGTTTTGGAAGTGGGGGCTCAGAGGCCGCTTGACCACAGCTGCTGCATCTCCACCTGCAGCAGGCCTCCGATCAGCCCAGGACTTCAGAGTCTAAAATCTGTGTATTATTTAAACATTAATGTGTTTGGAGCATAGT
This sequence comes from Austrofundulus limnaeus, assembly GCF_001266775.1. Classification (NCBI taxonomy): domain Eukaryota; kingdom Metazoa; phylum Chordata; class Actinopteri; order Cyprinodontiformes; family Rivulidae; genus Austrofundulus; species Austrofundulus limnaeus. The sequence goes on along the minus strand of NW_013952985.1, from coordinate 207,561 downwards.
TGTGTTCTTCCAGACATGTGCAAGTTGCACATAAACTCCTGATTCTCAAAGGAGCAGCCCTGCCTCGGGAGCGCACGTTCTTATAGCCTAATATTATTAAAGAAGAATATTTAAACGCCCCACATTTTAACGCAGACGTGTGTCTACGTTTGACTTTAATTTCCCCCTTAAATAAGAGTTCTCTGAGTCAGCTTCAGCTTTGCTTATCATAAATATCAGTTAAATTTAGGAACAACAAGGTGTTCTGGCTGTTTTGTGCTAAACTTATTTTGAACCATACTTCGAGGTTTTTAAAATAAAATATATCAGACAGCAAGATCAAGCCTTATCAATTAAATGATGAAGGATTTGATTGCATCAGGACAAAATGAAAACAAACTCATTGTGGATCAGTTTAATATGTAATCATCTAACACAATTATTTACTATATGATTGTGTTAGATGGACATATGAGGTATCATAGTGCTGGGCAGTATACCGGTTCAAACCGAAAACTGTTTTTTATTTTTGTTATGATATGAATTTTCTGAATACTGACATACAGGTTTAAATAGCCTGAACACGTTCGGAACGTTTTGTCGCGGCCGCCAGTGAACTGTTTCCTGGGGGACACTTTTCCTCGCAGCGCCGCTATGTGCGTTAGCATGCTAATGTTATTGTTCAGCAGTTTGTTGCGGCAGAGGGTGGAGATTCAGCTGCTTATATTGGCTGACGTTAAAAAAACATCCCGTTTTCACCGTTGCTGAATGTAGTAAACACTAGGGATGTCCCGATACAACTTTTTCACTTCCGATACGATACCGATATTGACCCGTTACTAGGTGTGTAAGAAAATATCGATACACTGAAATATCGCGATATTTCATTTCCCGATACTGTATCGATATTCTAAAGCCCCTGTATCGATTTTTTAATTAAGGTTTAAAATGTCAACCTTCTTGCCAACCGTTCGTTTTTATGTCGTAGTTCAGCCTCTGACCACTAGTTGGCAGCAGTGAGCCAGCCATTTGGCTCCTCTACCTCTTAAGCACCAGAGAGTAAGGGTAGCATTAGCAT
>NW_013952985.1:203017-205078 GCF_001266775.1 Austrofundulus limnaeus | reverse complement strand
TGTTAGCGCTGCTGCTGTTATGATCACGTGAGCGCTGCTTGCTGGATCCAAGCGCTGCTGGATAGAAACACTGGAACGGAGTCAGTGGACTGCTGGAATGGACTGCTAATATCGGAGCGCTTATATCGGACATTTTTTATGCAGGCAGATAAAATCCGATACTCRTTTTTTGGCTGATATCGGACCGATATCCGATTCAATATTGGATCGGGACACCCCTACTTTTTACTCCCCTCCACATAAGAACTTACTGTGTGATTGTTCAGAAGTAAGTTTTCAATAAAATAATATAGAAAATTTGAAGGTGTATTGTGATCTTATAACACTATGTATATTATAGAATTTTTATTTGACAAAACTGGGTTTGACAAATTCTATTGCCCGACTGCCTGCCTGACTGGGCAGGTAAACAATTTATCATTTTACAGGGCCATTTATTCGAAATATTTTGAATATAAATGAAGAAATAATAGCGTTTTAAAACACGTAAAGAGAGAATAAATCCTCAATTTCCCCCTCCCGCTGTAGAAAAGTTACGTCGTGCCGTTGTGTGACGGGATCATTTCTTCCCTCCTGCTGCACGTCGCGCAGAGCGAAGCTTTAACAGCCGTAGTTTTTTCACACCCAAGTGGTCGGAGACAAAACTTGTTTCCTAATCCTTCCTCTTGTATACATTCCAACAATGTAGTTCTAATCAWTAATATGTTATGGTAAAATACAACTCACTTTATGAAATGAGGTCTTGACGTCACACGAGGAAGGGCCAATTCCAGGAAAATCCCCATCAGGTCAGCGATTACCTCCTCACTGCATCTCGTCTCGCTCTGATGGCATCTAGCATTGCCCACTGCACCCAGTGGTCCAGTCTTGGCCACGCCCCCACGAGAGACTGGACAACTGAACCTGAGTTTGTTCTCAGCAGTTAAAGAGCAGACAGCTCTCAGAACTCTGCACCGTTAGTTATTTCCACAGACTTCAGGGCAGAAMTGGACAGAAACAGACCAGGACAGAGCAGTGCAGGACAGGACAGAGGTCTCAGGCCCCGTCTCCTCTTTTCAGGCTTTTGCAGATAGATGCTGACAACAACCCACAGCTCTGCAGCTTTCAATGCACCAACCTTTGTGCCTATAAGACTGTCAGGTTGCCAGTGTCTTCATAGTCGTGCTGTGCATGGGCAATGGATCATTGGCAAGTGAGAGAAAAATTCTGAGGTGCTGACCTTAGGAAACCCAGATTGACCCTCTCCTTGGGAACGTAAAGCCTTTCTTAAAAAAATAGAAAGACAAAAAAGTTAGTAACCATTTTCAGATAGGTACTTCTTAAAATATGCTTGTTTAGAACATACCTTATCTCTCCACATTTTAATAAACTTTTAAACTGCACCTTAAATTAAAGCGGAATAAGGGCTAAACAGGGAAATGACGAAAAACAAAAACTGTAAACAAACTTCAAATTAAACATTTTTTGGTCTGAAATTATTTTTCTTCAGTAATTAACTTTAATCATTCCTTTGTCACACTGAACATTTCCTTTTGAACTGAAAAAGAACAAATAAAAAGGAATAAAACAGAAATAAGAAGCTTTATAGGACAATTCCGTTATTTAGACCGGGGAATTTATGCCAGACTTTGTTGAACCCATGGCAGAGAGAAGATAAAAAACAAATAAATATAAAATGAAACAAAATAAAATACAATACAATAAAACTAATATTAATAAATAAATAAAATAAAAATAAACACTGCAGCAGCTATTATTTTTAGTACAAACAATAAGTGGGAGTTAATGTGCAGATATGCATAATATCAGTGTCATTGTTTGGCAGGCAGACATCTTGGGTAGCCATCAGGATTAGTTTATTTTTTTTCTTTATGTATTTATTGTCCCGATAAATTTATCAGTCAGGGGTTGGAGAATTGACAGACTGAATTTGAACCACTTAAACAATATTCATGAAAAATAAAGAAATAAAAATAAGCTTCCAGAGAAAGAGTCAAAGTATTTTCTGTGAACTTAAAAAAAACAAAGGATACATTCACAATCTTGTAAGGATCTAAATGT
>NW_013952985.1:195399-201679 GCF_001266775.1 Austrofundulus limnaeus | reverse complement strand
CACACACACACACACACACACACACACACACACACACACACACACACACACACACTCTCACTCCAGCTGCAGTTAGTTTCAGCTGCTCAGCACAGAAAGCAAACAACAGTAGTTCAAAATTTACCTGAATTTGTTAGATTTGATTAAGACAACAATTACCCCAAGGGAGACAACATATTGACCACTCACGGAGGCCATGATAAGGCTTCAGGAAATACCTTTTTAACATTACCTCTTTGCACGTACCTCCTATCTCTCACAGTCTAATGACACTTTCAAGCCTGCCCCATTTCTTTCCCTGTTGTGTCTAACAATAGAAATACAACAGCTTTTCTCAAAAACTGTCAGACGGCCGCCCTATACCAGAGACAGAACTACGTAAAGCTCTCACCCTTTGGACCAGGCGACTCAGAGATCTAGAGGTTAAGCCAATTCCCAGAAAACTGAATTCTTTTGACCGTCCTAAACCCCAAAACCACGAGCGCGCCTCGCTTTAAAAACGGTCAGCTGATCGGTCGCGGTTTTTTTTTGCGCTCGTGACGTGAACACACAGGGAAATGCTGCGAAGTGCTTTTAGAACTATAATAAACGTAATCCTCGGTGGAAAATAGTCCAGGAAACGTGCGTTCCCGGGAGGTGTTCACCTGCAGCTGAGTAAAACTGGACCCCCCCCCACACACACACACACACACACACACACACCTGCAGAGAGAGAAAAAAAGGCAGTAATTATTGATAAGGTAACCATGCTTTGGCTTCACCTGTCACGTTTTCTTTTAAAAAAAGAAAAAGTAAATTGCAAAGCTGTCGCATCGGTGCATCGTGATTAAAAGCAAAGYTGCGTGTCTWATYTCACACACGTCTTCCTATCTTTGTGAGGACCACACACAGCGCTCAGCCTCACTCTGCGCCGTCTTTTTCCCCAAGTTTGGTGAGAGGTGGATATGGAGGGTCGCAAAAAATAGCTCTGGACTTGATCTGGCCTTATTTAAATAAAAATGACTACATGCCGTGAAATTCTTAGAGGGGCGGACCATCTCATTGGGGGGTGGGGGGGGTGTATAATGGTAGGGGAAACACTGGGTTCTTTTTTCCAGTGTGGAGTCACGGTCCGATTCCAGACCATCAGCTCCTCAATCACTCCTCTTTATTTTACCTAGACAGAAACACGAGATCCAAGAACAAAGAGTTCTCTGTGAAAGGTCAATCAGGATTTATTGCAACTTGCAAGACACACATCATGTCACACAGGCAGTGGTACAGAATGTGTAATAATAATAATAATAATAATAATGATGATGATGCATTAGTTTTATATAGCGCTTTTTGAGACCCTCAAAGACGCTTTACAATTTTTCATGCATCATTCATTCACACTCACATTCACACACTGATGGCAGTAAGCTACATTGTAGCCACAGCTGCCCTGGGGCAGACTGACAGAGGCGGGGCTGCCATGCTGCGCCACCGGCCCCTCTGACTACCATCAGTAGGCAAGGTGGGTGAAGTGTCTTGCCCAAGGACACAACGGCATGTAGGCATGGCGGGGAGTCGAACCTGTGACTTGCGGGTCCCAAAGCCGGCTGCACCCCAAGGCACCGAGGCAGTTTCAAATACATGCATTTATATAGAATATTATCAAGACAGACAATAAACAACTCTCTTGGTGCTAAAACTGGGCCAAGGAGAGAATGACGTAGGRTGAACAGCAACAAGAATGATTATTTTGTCTTGATCTTAAAACACTCYCTGAGAGAAAACAAAAGATGAAGAGTAAAATCATAAAACATGATGACATTTTAAAGAAAGCAAAATAGTTAACTGACTCTTAGCCTGAGAAAAAATGTAAGACTTTAAAGGATAATTTATTTTTCCAGGACAYTTAATTTGTGTGTTTTCTTTTAGATCCTGTTGGAATTTGCAGGCCGTTGGAGGATAGAGGAAGAACCTTTACCTGTGGTTCAGGTGTACATCGTTGCTCTGTTGAGTTACGCTGAGGCTGCTCCATTCCTCTCCCTTCAGTGTGAAAACGTTTCTCTTGTAGTTGAGAGACTATCTCTGTGAGTAAACACCAAACGCCGTGTTCTTGTTTAAATTTCCACAAATCTGTAGCGTTWTGTAAAATCCATTTTGGTTGGCACTCTGGTGTAAAGGTAAACATAAATGTCTGTCTGTACTTTAACAGGAGCTTCCTAGAGCTTCTGCTCTCACTGGCGGATGTTCCAGATGATTTATGGAAACAAGTTAAGTCTTCTGTGCAGGTAAGATTCAAACAGTTACTTTAAAATGGAAATATAGATTGGCAGAACAAAATTAAAATATAACTTGGAATGAGAAAGCAACAAGAATATACCATCTGAAACTATTTCTAAAAGGAACTATACATTGAGAAGTAGAGTAGAGGTAGGACTTGACAATTTATCAAATTCATAGTTTTGATTTAAATGTTTTGCTCTAAATGATAATAAATGGTATAATTGTTAGTATTAAAAATAACTCACAATATTCCACCTTGCTCCTTTAACATCCTGTGGTAAGGGTGAGTTTTGTTGAGATAAAGCAACTACTTTGATAAGAATGTTTGATAAACAGTTCATGTYAATTTTTACCACAAAGCTAAACAAAAAGCTGTATCTTCAGTATTTTTTCAAGGATTCCTGTTTTATTTATTTTGAATCAGCTGGCAGGTGAGCTGCCTTTATTTTTCCTGAGAYTTTGGCTCTGTTGCTTGTCTTTGTTTCAGTGTAATCGACCTGTTCTGAGATAGCAGTTGTTCAATCCTAAACGTTTTAACAATGCATTCCTACACAACCCTGCTTCTGAAAAACCAAAGAGCAATTGCAATCACTGTCTTAAAAATATCTCATTTGTGTTTTTGCTTACTTTGCAATTAATAAATGTATTCAGTAGTTTTTAAAACAGAGCATTTTTGTTCGTGAGAATGAACAAGTGAATTAAAAGGTTAAAAAATCTGAATAAAATAGGAAGTATTTGAAGAGTGGTAAAATTGTACAGCAAGAAAAGGCAATAATCTTACATGCTTCACTTGGTTTTATGAGTAACTGATAAACAATAGACTGAGTCGACCAATATTATTCAGACAATATTGACCACTTTTTTAGAAAATCTGTAACTGGCCATGTTTCTGCATACTTATTGATTCCCGAGTATGTAAATGTAGATGTAGATGCAGCAGTAGCTGCTACAACCAGCTTATGGTATTCCACATTTTGCTTTATAATTTTTAAATGTACAAGTTGTTTTTGGGGGTTATTTGAACTAAGCAGTTATTGATATATTTTGCTTAATGAAAAACGTCTGACCAACTTAATTTACTGTAGAGTTCTAACAGCTGCCTCTGGTTGGCGTTTCATTATGTTCCTCTAAAATATTTCTTGTTGTGTATTTTTTTCCTTATTTTTTTCATTCATTCATTATTTTTCAAACTGTCAAATGCCCGAGTGTTGTAATCATTTTTYCTTTTGTGTAGTTTGCACACGAGAAACTTCAGGAGAATGGACTCTTGCAGCTCGCTCTGCTGTCTACTCTGGCTCAGAGTGACGGTGTTTGGACCAACAGAATCCTGCAGGGAGTTCTGCTCAACCAGGACCTACAGTCAGAACAAGGTAACATTTCATTGGAAGRGCTGGCTTTAAAAAATCCATTTTATCGATCTGGATCGATTTTCCTTCAAATTTGGGAAAATCAATTCATAAATCATGAGATCGATTTGTTTTCCCCATGGGTGTTGTGTGCGATGAAGCTGCGCGTTTCCGTGTTGTGTGTCACTCCTGACTTGACGTAGGTTGATGCCGGTCGGTGCTAATGTTGGCTCCCGACAACAAGTTGTCTGGGGCAAAACAAAAGAAACTAAGGAATCACTAACGTTACAGCTGACTCTCAGCTGAACTTAAAGATAACAGAGGCCAGGACAACTTCTGTTTGCTAAGATTTGTGCTCAGACGCGGTAACGGGAAACAACGTGGAGCGGCTCAAACCAAAACGACTGTGTGTAAACATCTGACTGAAACTGTTCTCCTCAGCGTGTATAAGTGTGTGAAAGACGTCAGTCTAACAAAATAGTTTAGTTTTGTTGCCAATGTTATTTTTAAATTTAAGAATTATCTTAATGTAATTCACAGTGATGGAATGTTTTAGCTGAAGTACTTTTTTCTTTCTTCTTGTTAAGTTTTATTGAACAGAAGCTAACAAACATTACAAATATACAGTTTTCTTACTCTCAAAAGAGTGGGCAGACGTAAACACTTATATTATCCCACATCTTCTCCTGTAACTTTATTCCATCACTTCTTAGTGATCAGGAAAATTATTCTTAGTTTCTTAAAAAACTAATGTATCCAACAACACTTTTTCTTGCAATTCCTTTTTAGTTTAAACCAGGAGTGTCAAACTCCTGTCCTCGAGGGCCGCTATCCTGCATGTTTTAGAGGTTTTCTTGCTCCAACACACCAGATTTTGATCGCTGGGTAATTAACAGGCTTCTGCCCAATTTGAAGAGTTAATTCAATCACTGAATCAGGTGTGTTGGAGCTGGAAAACCTCTAAAACATGCAGGATAGCGGCCCTCGAGGACTGGAGTTTGACACCCCTGGTTAAACCCTTTGAAACTTGAGACAGTTTTGTTTCAAGATTAAACTCCAATTTACAAGTTTTGCCCTTTCTGTTTATAATTTTACCAATGCACCAAGTTAGAATTAGTTCCTTTGAGAATGTCTTCTATATCAAATTAAATGTGTTACTGCGTGACATCCTTAACTAATTAAAAAATCAAACTGAATCGTGAATCGTCCTGAATCATTGTGAATCGAATCAAATCAATTTGGGAAATCTGAATCAATACCCAGCCCTACCTACCTATAGATAAAAATTATATTTAATAGTTTTTCAACAAACCAACTTTGCTCATTCTCTTAAACATACACATTAATCTGACATTTTTAACATCACTCTCTAGATTGGTCCATAATTTTATTCCTTGGATTGAAGTACACCGTTCCTTCAAACTGGTTTAAAATTGAGGTTTGACAAACATCTCTATCCCCTTGAGATTGTAACAACTCTCTCTTTTAAGGTTAAGTGTTGCAGCTATTAGTCTTAAGAGATATTTTTACAAAGTATTTGCATCTACAGGTATTAAGTTGACAGCTGCACCTTCTTAAAAAAAGTAAAAAAATCTGCTTTAAATAATAGTTGAAATTCTAAGTGTTTGTTTGTTTGTTTTCAGTGGAAGAGTTCCTGCTGCAGGAGGGTCCTGTCCTGTTGCAGATGAGAGTGAAGCAGTTGATGAAGGAAAAACAAATGGAGAAGGCTGCTTTTCTCTCAAAGGCCTGCTCTGAGTCATCTGGCCTCCAAGGGAAGGAAGCTTTCAGGCAGATGTACCTGGTGTGTCTTTGTGCTACTTCAGAACAGGATCAGCTCATGGAGAAGGTCAGTTCAACTGTATGTTATGGATATTAAACGGGTAATTTGTAGTACTAAAATGTGTGTCTAAAGTCAAAGTTTTTGTTTTACATTGTAAGATTTGTTGAAGTTTTAATATGTGCTGTATAAATGYTAATTATGTGCCATATGTTGCGTACTTGTTACTCAAACAAAAGCTGTTTTTTTTCTGTTTTATTTTAAATCAGAGCATAGTTTCTCCAAGTTAACTTCAGTTTAAATTTAAGAACACATGAAACATGTAAAGATCATAGTTGTAAAAACAATATGTACAGTACAGTAAATGTTTGTACTTGTGTCCAAAATTGAACAAACCAGAAAATCTTGAGTCTGGAAACAGTTGCCATTTTAAATCTGAAAAAGGTGTAGGACCTTGTATATTTATTTAACACGAAGTGTATCTGCTGTATTTATACAGTAATACACATTCTACTGTTTGAAATGAGAACTATAAAGATCAAGATAAAAGACACCATTTTATTTCAGAAACAAAGGGAAAATTAAATATTTGAATACATCAGCAAGTATTGGGTGAGGGGACCTATCTTTTAAAGCAGTGGTTCCCAAAGTTGGGGTCGGGACCCAAAGTGGGGTCCTGAAACATCAAGGTGGGGTCCTGAAAAGATTTTCCTGTATTAATTACATTTTGCCTTAGTTGCCTAAAATGTATAAATGTAGAATGATAAATATTGTTACTATGCCCATGTTTAGTTGACCTGATACAAATGTTCATCATCCAAACATAGTTGTGGGCACAGGTCTCTGCTACAGTTATTTTGTGGGTCAAAAGCTGAAAAGTTTGGGAACCACTGCACTTCAG
>NW_013952985.1:191324-194108 GCF_001266775.1 Austrofundulus limnaeus | reverse complement strand
GCCAATCGGATCCTGCGGCTCAGAGCTGGTGAAATTTTTTGGGGTCTACCACTTGACTTTTTTGTTCCATAACCGTCAGGTTAATTTAAAAAAATGCAAAATGACTGTCTTACTGCATCCAACTTCAGCAGCGATGGCACATTGTGAGAGGCCTTGCTTATGCAGCTCAACAATCCTACCACGTTCAAAGTCAGTGAGCTTTTTTTACTTTTGCCATCAGGAGGTCTTGACAGTGTAAAGACTTGACAGAAAATGACATGAATCCAGATTTTTGCACAGCTTTTGGCTTTTAAAGACTATGGTCTTAAACTTTTGATCAGCTGAAAAAATGATGTTTGAGTGTAAATACAGTTTTCAGAAAATTCCCTGCTCAAAAGTTCTTGTCTCTTGCACTGATTTCTTCTAACATTGTGAAGCTCTACTTTGAACCTTCTTAAGATCCAATAGTGCAAAATGCAAATTCTTGCACTTTTTTGACTGGTCTTAAGATTTTGATCAGGAGTGTATAAAACTTATAATAGAAAATAAATAAATCACACATTAATTGAGTGGAATAAATATGTATTGGTAAAAAAATTTAGACCTTAAAATCTCCTTTTTTAAGAGACACTTTCTCGCACGCACGCACGCACACACACACACACACTCTCTCTCACACACACACACACACACAAACAATAACTTTAATGTAACAGATATCTGCATCCATTGGATGTTTTGTTTTGGAATCACCAGCTTCGTTTTAAGGTGGTAAAACAAATTGTTTGTWTTTATTCCTTYCTACACACTTTGCAGATTATTTTTTCTGCACTCCACCTGTTTAATCTGTGCACGCTCCGGCGGGGTGACAATCATTATAGTCGCGCTTTGGAGTGCGCGCGCATTCRGCCGTGCGTCGTCGCGCTATGACCGCAGGAGAAACGAGGTCCAGACTGATTTTTGTGCGTCCCACCTGAGCACTGACTTCACCTGCACTGACAGTCGCCTCTCTGCGTGGAAATGAATGGAGAGTGAGCGACGTCGCCTCCCGTGTGTCGAGCCCTTCACACATGCAGCGGCGCACGCTCCTCCCGCAGCAGGCAGTGTGGTCGGTCGGTCGGTCGGTCGGTCGGCATCTGACCGGAGGACGCGCCGTCACATAAACATGTAAACAGTTAGGCGTTCATTTTCACACACCCGAACCAGGTCCGAATAAGTTTTCTTCCCCTCTTCATTTGCGCTCTCAGCCTCGCTGCTTCCCGCTTCCTCTGTTTTGACTCCAGCYGGTTACATCATCAAAAAGTATTGCGCGGTTGGCCGGTAGACTACAGATCTCTATCATAGGACAAATTAATTTTTCTACCGTATATCATTTATATCNTATCAACACAATTTAAAATTTGATATATAGCCCGAAGTCTGTAATTTTGACAATTTGGAACAGATTTTTATGAAGAGCAAATCTTTCCCACTAAATTGGTCATGAGACCAGGACATACATACATAATCGCCAAATTAATCGTTATCGGCTAAACACCACAATTAATTGTGATTAATTTTTTTGCCAATATCGCCCAACCCTATACCCAGCCCTAGTAGCGTTTGTGCTGTTTTAAAATTATGTTTCAAGTTACTCCTTTTGGACAAAGCTGTGCTGAAATTACAAATAAGAGAGACTTCACATTAAGACATAAAATAGTCATCACAATCTGGGTGAAAATAGCTCTTTGCTTGCTTGTTAACTTGTCATTTTTGAGCACCAATAAAACGAGCTATTTATTAATGGTAACTACGACTATGAAWGATGTGTGCAAATGAAAGCTGAACAGCCATGTGACCACGTGYTGACTGTTTGGCTTTGGATGGAGTATGTGAAGGCTTTTACTATACAAAACGTTTTTCTTCTTTTAAAGAAAAATTTTAAAATATAATTAGTAGAGTTGTGCAAATAATGTTCATTCTTAACCTTTCAGCTTTCCAAGGAGGACTGTCGTGATGCTCTGGAAATGATCTGTAACCTGGACTCAGATGGAGATGACCAAGCAGCATTCAGTTTATGTTCTGCCTTCTTGACCCGTCAGCTTCTTCATGGAGACACTTACTGTGCTTGGTAAGAAATTTGGGACTTTTCTCTTTTTGCAGTTTCAATGTAAAAACAGAATAGCGGCATTAGTGAAGATATTCACTATCAGATATTTTAGCTGTGGGGTGGTACACTATCAATAATCCATTAATAAAGGTGGCATCTCACTTGACTGCAACTAGTTGATGAACCGCACTAATGAAGGAGTCTCCAGAAAGACTCAGAATCACTGTTCTCTATTTTCTTGTGAAACGCACAGTCCTTCTGCTTGACTTTTGAACCTGTTCCAAAAGATTAACCAATACATTTTCTCTCAAAATAGTCAAAAGTCCTCATGGACCTTTAAGTCTCAAGAGCACTRGAGTTGTGTTTTTTTCACCTGCACAGAGTTCTTCTCCGGAAAAAAAATCATCTCAGGCAAATGTCCAGTTGCAATCAATCCACTKAATAAGGCTGCCTTCACACTGCAGGTCTTAAGCCTGGTTTGAGTCTCACATCTTTTTCCCCTGCTGAGTGACAAAAAAGCAACTTCTGTCTGCTCTCCCGCTGCTRTCCCCCGGTGACAGCCGTCTTGTGCATGGCCCCCAGTCAGAACTGGGCTGACGGGACGTTGCAGCTCTCTGTGTGTAATAGGTCCAGAGTAGGAATGTGCGATATGGCAAAAAATACATATCACGATATACATTGTGATGAGTGGCGGTAACAATATATATCACGATACA
>NW_013952985.1:173866-184252 GCF_001266775.1 Austrofundulus limnaeus | reverse complement strand
TTTTCAGGACCCCACCTTGAAGTTTTGGGACCCCACTTTGGGTCCCGACCCCATCTTTGGGAAACACTAATCTACAGATTGATTGTAATCGATGTATTGGGCACCCCTTGTGTACATGGTGTGAAATGACTATTGGTAAATRTGAATGTTGACTGATTTCATGTTTGACCCATTTTCCTTTATTTCTTCCTGAAAATAGGGAACTGACTCTGTTTTGGAGCAAGTTGTTGAAGCGATTGGAGCCATCGGACCAGGCCTTCCTCGACAGATGTCGTCAGATGTCCCTTGTATCCAAATCAGTCTACCACATCTTGTTCCTGATCAAGGTTGTCCAGTCAGAGGTCAGTGCACTCACTCAAAGTACAAGCTGAAATGGGCAAGAGTTGATTTTTTTATCACTTCTTTTTTAATTGTTGATGATAAATGTCAACAGTTAAACTTTCTTCATTTTGCTTTTTCATAGATTACCCATGTTGGCCTCTCATTGTGCATCGAAATGTGCATCAGGGCTCTAAGAATCAAATCAGAAGATGACAAGGCAAAAGGCTCTGTGTATAAAACCATTTCCTGTTTGCTTCCATCTGACTTGGAGGTAAAGCGAGCCTGTCAGTTGACAGAGTTTCTTCTGGAACCCACGGTAGATGCATTCTATGCTGTGGAGAGTCTTTACAATGAACCTGATCAAAAACTAGAGGAGGAGAATATGCCGATTCCAAACTCTCTACGGTGTGAGCTTTTACTGGTATTAAAAACGCAGTGGCCCTTTGACCCAGAGTTTTGGGACTGGAAAACACTGAAACGTCATTGCCTGGCTTTAATGGGTGAAGAAGCTTCAATAGTTTCATCCATTGACTTGCTAAATGAGCCTGAGGAAGAGGAAGACTACATGAGTTCTAAGGATTTTATGCCAGACCACATGTTCAGTGGCACAAATGACCTGGAAATTACTGCAAAAGATAAAGTGAAAAATCGAGAAATGAAGAAACTAAAGAACAAAAATTTTACATCAACTCAGTTCAGGAACTGGCAGGTCTACATGCAGTACTGTGTGCTCTGTGACAAAGAGTTTCTGGGTCACAGGATTGTCCGACATGCTCAGATTCATCTAAGCAATGGGATATACAGCTGTCCAATATGCGCTCAAACCTTTACCTCAAAAGACACTTTGATTCCTCATGTAACGTTACATGTTAAACAGTCTTGCAAGGAAAGACTGACTGCAATGAAAACAAACAAGTCACTGGCTTGTCCTGAAACATCTGCCTCTCGCGTTGCAGCATTAAAGATCAGCTCCTACAATAAACCTCACAAAAAAAGTTTGTTACAGCAGAATGGAGCTGCAGCACCACGTGTTMGTTCAAAAGAAGTCAGCTGTCGTGCAGAGATTAATGAAGACAACTTGTGCCCAGTTGGACAATGCAGAAAAAACTTCAAGTTTTTAAAAAATCTTATTGCGCATGTTAAAGATCATGGCGATGACGAGGAGGCAAAGACTTTCCTTGAAATGCTGAGCAAGAAGGTTGTGTGTCAGTACTGTCGTCGTCATTTTATTAGTGTCACTCATCTTAACGATCATCTACAGGTTCACTGTGGTGTAAAGCCTTACATATGTGTACAGCTGAAGTGCAAGGCTAGTTTCCTGTCTTACACTGAACTCCTCGTTCATAAGAGAAAACACACATCTTTCAAGGCCCGTTGCATGTTTCCAAACTGTGGTAAAATTTTTGATGCTGCTTTTAGACTGTATGACCATGAGGCTCATCATTATAAAACTTTTACCTGTAAAGTTACAGATTGCGATAAGGTGTTTCATTCACAACAGCAGCTGGATTTACATCGTGAGAAACATGATGAGCATCAAGAAAAAAGTTCATCTCCTAATCCATCTTTGACAGCGTCAAATTTGGACCCCCCACCCACTAAACAAATGGCTTCCGACATCTCTGCCCAGAAACAAGGGGATTTCCAACAAAATACTGCTGCTCGTAAAACAGATCATGGAGTACCATCAAATTCTTTTGAGGATTTACTGGAAGCTCAAATGGAATCTGCAGAAACATTAAAACCACCTAAGAACACAGTTTCTCCAAACAGTCAAATGTACAACTCTAATAACTCTGTCATTCAGTCTGTGCATTCCCATTTGGCAGCTCTTAACAAACACAAAGAGGATTTTGATCCCTTGGGTTGTATGGCACCACCCCAGAAAGATCCTTCAGTACGTCTGTTTAAAGACAAAAATATCCCACAAAAACATCCACAAACATTCAATGTAAATGATGCAGTGATTAGTTACAGCTCTGACTCTAACCTACCCTTAAAAATTTCACGAAAGGCAGTGTCTTGTAGGAACGTCTTAGCAGTATCACTGTCTCGAATTCCTACAGATCCCTCAATGTCGCAACCAAAGTCTCAAATTCCTGCAAATGCAACATCACGAGCAATGTCTCGAGTTCCTACAGACCCTTCATTGTCACAGTCAGTGTCTCGAGTTCCTACAGATCCATCATTGTCACAGTCAATGTCTCAAGTTCCTACAGAGCCATCAGTGTTGCAACATATTTCTCGACCTTCTAAAGATCCATCATTATGTCATCCACTGTCTCAAACCCCTACAGATCCAACAATGTCGCAATTAATATCTCGATATCCCAGAGATCCAACAATGTCACAACCAATGTCTCGATATCCCAGAGATCCAACAATGTCACAACCAGTGTCTCGATATCCCAGAGATCCAACAATGTCACAATCAATGTCTCAATATCCTATAGATCCAACAATGTCACAGCTTACGTCTCAACTTTCTACAGACTCGGCAGTGTCACAACTGAAATATCAGTTTCCTACAGATGCGACAATGTCACAACTGTTGACTCAAAATTGCACAGAACCAACAATGTCAAGATCATTGTCCCAAATTCCTACAAACCCAACAATGTCACCACCATTGTCTCAAACTTCTACAGATCCAGCARTATCACAACCAACATCTCGATATTTTACAGATCGAACTGTGTCGCAACAGATAAATCAAAGTTCTATGGATCCAATGGCACAACCATTGTCTCGAACATTTACAGGTCCAACAATGTCACAACCTTTATCTTTAACTCCTGCAGATCCAACAATGCCACAATCACTGTCTCAAACTTCTACAGATCCAACAATGTCACAACCACTTCCACCGACTGCGAGTCCTCAGCAACTACCTGCAAGCAAACTTGAGAACTCATTAAAGTCATCAGACATCATGGGTCCCTCTTTAACTCAGAAGCAGAGATTTCACTGTGCATTTGGGACATGTGCAAGACAATACAGCTCCTACAGAAGTGTTACCAAGCACATGAAAGCAGTTCACCCAGACTTCTACGAGCAATGGAGAGTTGCTCCGACTGAGATCATTATAAGCTATGTTTCAGCTCGGGTTGCACCATCTAAGCCTAAAAACAAGCAAGCCAGCATGGTTCCAGCTCATAGAGGTAAGAGGCAGAATTTTTTCCAGTCACAACCTTATTCTAACAGCAGCTCAAACCATCCTTCAGTTGCCCCACAGTCTCCTCATTCACTTCCACACAACTTGAACGGTTCTCTGCTCTTGGCTAATGTTTTGAATCCTATTGTTCTTTCCCAATTAGGGACAGACATAAATCCAGTACCACAATCTCAGGATTCAGGCAGTAAAATGTGTCACTCTACTGGACATGAACCAGCTCAGAACTGTGGCTCTTCCCCAGTGTTTCCATCTAATCAGCAAGGGATGCCACTGGCCAATTCTTCTGGTTCTATTGCCCCACACGCTGTCCCATTGTGCTCCATGATGAGATCAACTGTAAATTTACCAGAGTCCTCACTGTCACAACCTAACCTTCGACCACAGTCTGTTAGTCCATCATGCATTAAAAGTGCACACAAAGTGTCCCAACATGTCCAATCCCCTCCCAAATGCACATCACTAATGCAAAGCAGTTTAGTCTCTGTTTCCAGGACATCAGCAAAAATAAAGCCTGAGCAGCTCAGTTTCTCTGTGGAGGAAAACCAAAAGAACCAAACTCAATATGGTACAGACATCTCTGGATATGGTCCAGAGAATCCAGCCAGAAAACCCACAAGAACAAAATGTCCAGCAATTGTTACAAATGGTAAATTTGTTTGCCGACGATGTTTCAGGGAGTTTGATAGTCATAGATCTCTTGGGGGCCATTTATCCAAGAAAACTAGTTGTAAACCATATCAAGAGTTGGAGTTAAATACGAACCTGCCACCGTCGTTTCTAGATTTTCTCAATTCAGAGCCAGCTGGTACCATCTCTCAGCCACAAACATCTGACAGTGATGCTTCTGTGTATCACAAACTTAATGAGACAGTGACAAGTGGTTCACCGGCAACAAAAGATTACTCCACAACTAAATATTCACAAAATAATCTGTCAGCATATGAAAATGGTGAGTCAAATGATGATATTCTCAAGCAAATAATGTCTGAATCCAATATGTCTGATCTTTTTGTGCCAGGTCCTGCTCCTCAGCCGTTGTTCCAAAACATTTGTGCTCCCTTGGCAGTTAGTGAGCATTTACAAGGTACCTCAGTCATACAACATACAGAAAATGTCCAGGTGAAGCCAAAAGGTAACGCATATACCTCAGGCCACTGTCCTCGAACTGGTATTAATAGATTTGCTAGAAGTGAATTCTCTGACCTGGTTCTTTCACACTCCCTCACTGACAATCCTTCCACTACTGACACAGGTGGTGCATGCACAAACAGAACACCTGGGGGAATCATTCAAAGCGAAGAATACCACTTTAAGGCATCTACTGCAACACCAGATGCAGGTACAAACTCAGTAATGTTACCTGATGGTCAGCTAAGTCAAGCAGCAACAGGCTGCAAGCAGAATCAAATGATTCCCAAGGAGAAAGATATCAAAAAGAGGCTGCGTGAGCAGATTTTAGCTGGTGACTTTCAACGAAGAAACGTTTGTCCTTTTGGTAATGCTGACATAAAATTCAGTCCAAGAGCCACGGGACCTGAAACAAGTCCTTCCAAAGACTGTGACTTGCAGCAGTTTCTTCATGATGTTGATGTTGATTCTGTGATTAAAGGGAATTCTGTGGTTCCCCCCGGATCCTCTGATGAGCTTAAACAACTACTCAACACGCAGAGCTTTACTTGCTTTAGAGAGAGACACATGGTTCATCAGGAGTTACCCAGCCCTGCAATTATTCCACCAAGTGATTTTGATCCTACTGAAAATGATCCAGATCCCAACAGCCAACAGCAGTGTCTGACAGAGATCCAGTTGGCATTTGAAAGGCTTAATTTAGTCAGAGAAAAGTTTCACCACTCGTCAGCTTTTTTAAAAGAAAACAACACTTGTAAAGTCAATCAGACTTCATCTTCCAAAGTGAAGTCCCAAGTTTTAGATCCACCAGTTTCTGTCAAACCATTTGCCTGTGAGATTTGCCCCTTCAGTTCTGTGTCCTGTGAATCACTGTGGAAACATTTCTCCAAAGAACACAACTACACACACGACATGGTTAATGATGTCAAAAGAAAGTTAGGACTATATGCTCCTTTCAAGTGTCAAAAGTGCGTAAAGGCTTTCACTCGGAACTCAAACCTTCGTCATCACTATCTGTCTGTCCACAAATTATCATGTGAGGAAATAGCAAAATATGATATGCAGCGCAGGAAAGCTCAAACAGCTGCAACTTCTTTTCCAAAGCAGCGGGTCGGTAAAAATTCTCAAGCCTCTCATTCATCCAGAAAAAACAGGGCACCTCTGTATCCTCCCCCTACTGATAAAGGCATGAATAATCCTAAATCTCTATGTGACAGCCACTGCTCAGTCATTCGTCTCATGCACAACCCGGGACTGATCCCATCGGGTCAGGGACAGTCTACCACAATGGGATCCCCGTCAGTACAAGCAGGGATGTCCACAGATCATTGGCTGCAACAGCAAAGGAACTTCTCTCAGGTGCACAATCAACAGTTTCCCTCAATTCAGAGTTTTTCTGCCACACCTCAGAATACAGTCCCAATACCTCCAAAAAAAGAGTCTTTGAGTAGGCAAGTTCAACCAAAGACAGACATCACCAAGAAGACTAAAGTAAAGAAATCAAAATCAGAATCCAGCGTCAGTCAGTACAGACCATATCGCTGTGTCCATCAGGGCTGCATGGCAGCCTTCACCATCCAACACAACCTGATCCTCCACTACAGGGCTGTGCACCAGTCTGCTCTGTCAGCACTGGAGGTGAACAAAGAGCAGGAGCAGGCTGAAGATTCAGAGGAAACAGTGGAATGTGATGAAGAAGAGCGGGAGGAAGACTTCCCTCAGCTTACTGAGTTCAGATGTCAGGCCAAAGACTGCTGCTGTGTTTTCCAGGAAGCTCCCAACCTCTTCCTGCATTATCTTCTGTTACACGAGTTCTCTCTGGATAAAGTAGAAAGTCTCCTATCTTCCATCAGATATGGCAGGTTTTCTTGTGGTCACCAAGGATGTACTGAGTCTTTCACAGCATTCAGGAAATATGTAAAACACATCAAAGAAGAGCATAAAGATCTGAACTTGGCTAAATCTGAATTATTCAAATGTGAGGTTGACGGTTGTACTCGAGCTTATACCACCAAGTCAAACCTGCTGAGACATAGCCTGTCAAAGCACTCTGAGWTGCACCCAGAGAATCTAAAAGTCCAAGTGGTAAAATACAAAGACACAAAGCATAACTCCAAATCTTTGCATTACCAAATTACTAAGACAAGCGATGGAAAAGAAAACATTGAGAACAACAAAAAGGTTCCTCTGAGAGTAAATCACAGAAAGAGGGTGAACAAGTCAAGGAGCAAACATTGGCTTAAATATGGAAAACCTTCTCTGAAATCTAAAGTGGATGCAATCGCTTTATGCACAAAGAAGTTTCCTCTGCAATACCCGTGTATGATCAAAAGTTGTACGTCAGTCATGAAATCTGAGCGGGACATACTGAAGCATTACATCGGACATGGACTATCAGAGAAATACCTAGAGCAGCACCGGAGTCACTTCATCTTCTGTAAAAAGTTCCCCCGGCTAAAATGTCGTTCCATCAGGAGTGACGACTCCAAATCGGACAACGCTTCTGATCTGTCGGACAACGAAACGGCATCAGACCCAGTTCTGGAGGGAGGAGATCGTGATGGTTCCAAACCAGTCCTGCGCAGACGGATCCCAGTAGGGATGCCTATAGTCCTGTTAGACTCCAAGTTACCCACCGATCATCACCCCCATAGCTCTCTGACGTTAAAACGCAAACGAGGACGCCCGAGAAAACTCATCGACAAAATAGTTAAACGTAAAAAACTTCTACATCCAAGAAAAGTCCACGCGGTTCACTGTAAAGAGGAACCCAAGCCCCCTGAGCCCTCTGTTGTCCCTGAGAGGACGGATGAGAGCGCCCCACTGGCATCGTTCAAACCCATGGGCTTTGAAATGTCTTTCTTAAAATTCCTCGAGCAGTCTAACAAACCTGAACTCGGCTTGGTGCCATCAGTTACCAGAACAGAAAAAGGAAAAGCTCAATCCAAGCTGAAGGCCCAGAACACGTGTGTCAGGTTCAACAACCGTCAGAATCTAAAATTCCTGGGAAAGGTTAAGATCCATCTGGGCACAGCCTCAGCCCACATGTTGAAGCAGCTGCAGGACATGCGCCCTACAGTGGTGTTAGAAAAATATTATTAGATCCCAGACTGTCTTGGTGGGGGCGGGGCTTATTTTTGATTTGATGAGGACTTTAATGAGTAAAATCTGCCGTTGACTGCCACCTGWCATAAAATGTTTAGATCACACTTGTGTATAAAATGTTTCTCAGTTCCACTGTAATATCTGTAAATGCCTTTCATTTTTATATAGTACAATGTAAAGCATGTTTAAATAAGCTTTGTTTTTTTTTTGTTTTTTTGTTTTGTTGTTTTTTTCCCAACGTAATGAACTGATAGTCATGATGATCCCTGCAGGACACAACGGGGCTGAATTGATGTGTAGTTTGTGAAAATGTTAATTGTCTGTTTAAAATCAGCCACCAGCAATTTTATTATTTAACAGTTTTAGTTTTCTTTAGTCAGTTTTTTTTATATATATAACACTGTCATTCAGGCAATTTTTTTAGATGGTTCAAAGTTTGGAGCTGTTGCATGTGAAAAGAACAAATGATTTTGTTAAATTTTTTTGAATTAAACTCTACAAATGAAAAGTACAGGTGTTTTGTGACTTTTCTGCCACAATCCTAATGAAACCTGTTCACATAAAGATGTTTGGACTGTATTTGTTTGGTGTCCTTTAAGCTCAGATGTGTCAAAAGCAGTCTAAAGTACCACAAAGTGATACTTGAGTAAAAGTACAAGTATCGTACCATAAAACATCTTTGGTAAAAGTTAATCTCTAAGAATATTATTTGAGTAAAAGTCATAAAGTATCTGGTTTTTTTGTACTTAAGTATCAAATGTAAATTTCTGATATAAAATGTACTTAAGTATTAAAAGTAAGAGTGGTTAGATTTTCCATAATGATGGGAGGTGGCCTCCCCAAAAACATTTTTCTAAATAACTAATAAAATATTAATATTAAAAATTTAGGATGCACTAATGTAGCTGTTTCAGGTACTGTGTATATTTATATGTACTGTATAAACCACATCGTCTGATACGTCCTGCTGGAGTGTGACGTGCCATGTAGCTGTGATGGTTTGTCCAAACTAATATGTCAAAATGGTATATCTATATTTGTCTCATTCAAGCACAGTTTGATTCAGTCTATCCAGGAGGCACAGTTTACAGTATTTCTTTTAATAACAGGCTGAATGAAAACAAGCAAAAATTAACTAAAAGTAACGACCTTATACTTCTTGCACTTTTTAAAAATATAAGGCGTATAAAGTACAGATAAGTGTGTGAAAATGTAAGTAGAAGAAGTAGGCTGAAAAGTTCAGATAAACAAAATTTATATTTAAGCACAGTAACAAAGTATTTGTACTTAGTTACTTTACAACTCTGGTAAAAAAGTATTCAATCATTACTCAGGTAGAAGTATATTCAATTCAGTTTATTTATATAACGCCAAGTCACAACATACGTTGTCTCAGGGCACTAAATCTAAAGAAGAAAGCAGTAGACTGCGTTGAATCACTTCATCACAGTCTCCCATCCTGAGCAAACAGTGGAGAGGGAGAAACTCCCTGCTAATCAGGAAGAAACCTCCAGCAGAACCAGGCTCAGGACAGGAGACCATCTGCAGACCTCAAGGCTTCAAAAAGACATCTGTTGGAGTATCAACTCAAGCTTTTTACTCAAGTACTAGTTTTAAAACGACTCACAGAAAAAAAAAATGTGGATAAAAGYCTAACTTTAGTAAACTGGAAGTTTACAAAACCGGTACAAAAATTGACATCCACGAGTATAACAAAATGCTCGTTGAGCAACAAACCTTTCATGCTTTCATGTCTAATGTTGTCCGCCTTTTAATGAACGGAAGAAACGAGCAGTACAAGAACTGTGGGCTGAGAGATACATAAAAAAGCCTGTGACGTAATAAAATAAATTCTGAATCTGGGTAGGTGATGAGCTGGAATGAAGTGCGAGTAACAAGGTTATTTCTTAAAATGTAAGAAGTGAAAAGTCATCTGCAAAAATTAATTCAGTAAAGCATAAATAACCAAAATTTTCTACTTAAGGCAAAAAACAATATTTGTACTTTGTAACTCAACACATYTGCTTTAGCCTTTCATAGGAAACTAATATTTTCCTTATTTCATATTAAGCAATATGTGTAACAAAATATAAAAGCTTCACGAGACTTGAATCTAGTAACCATGAAAATCTGCTGAAATGTGACTCTAAGCAACATTTTTCTCTAAAAAGGAGTTTATGGCTTCTAATAAAAAGATATTTGGACAGACATACAGGAAAATAAGTGCAAAGAAATGAAAATGCTGAAAATTTAATTTATTTTTGTTCAGGCCTGTTCCATTATTTTTTTAAATGATCGAACCACAATTCAAAAGCAATGTCTGATTTTTATTGGTTAATTTCTAGTAATTTTTTTAGGTATTACTTTTGTCGGTTTCAAGTTACACAAAATCAGCAACATCAGCACTTTGAGTAAACTACCTGACAGTGTTTAGTAAATGTTTCACCTTACAGCTGTTGTTTTTCAACTGTTATTTAAAAGAAACCTTTTCAGCGATCTGAAGTTTGTACAACGTATCGCAACAAAACTTTTCACAATGTGATTTAAAACTTCAACCAACTCTTTTACAGTGGTTTGCAAAAGTATTCATACCCCTTGAACTTTTCCATATTTTGTCACATTACAACCACAAACATAAATATATTTCACTGGAATTT
>NW_013952985.1:169612-170906 GCF_001266775.1 Austrofundulus limnaeus | reverse complement strand
CACACACACACACACACACACACACACACACACTAAAATAAACCTTTTAAATCATAAAACTAATTTAATTTAGTCTGAAGCATTTGTACAGAAACAAAGAAAAGAGCAGTGATGGAGCTGCAGGAAGAAAATATTTTACATTTAGATGCAGCTTTGTTACAAAGTCGTTCGACAAGATTTATGTACACAAACACAAACACAAACAGAAGTCACTTAAAACAAAAAGATGTTGGCCTATTTTACAAAATCACTTTGAATCACATGAAAACTTGAGGTTTTTTGTACACATCAAGTGAAAATAAGAAAGGTGGACAAACGTATCTGTGTTCCAAGGATCATGTGATCTGATGTTTACAGGAAATGTAGACTGTCTGAAACGTCTTCATGGAGACAAAGTGAAAAYACGTGCACACACACACAGAAATTCAGAGTACGCAGGTTACTGCTGTCAGTCCTTAGCATCTCCAACACCATCAGCGTTGATGGCAAACATGGCCTCGGCCTCTGGCAGGCAGGGAGAGTCGTAGATCTTACAGATCCTGGTTTCTCCTCGACCCTTCCTCAGGTACAAACTACAAAAAACAGACACGGTTCAGTCTCAGACCTGCGTTAGAGCGAACACGTGAAGAAAAACCCACCGTGTGGTGGAGGCGTGAGCCAAAATGTTCCCTCCAATTGGTTTCTTGGGGTCTGCAGAAAACATGGCTGCCCCGTCGACCTGCGCCACCACCTGGTTGGTTATGACTACTGCAACACCAAACTGTGGAGACAGAAYAAACACAACCAGTTATCAGAGGGAAAACTGAACACAACCTTCCCATTAACAGTGAGGGTGAAATGTGTGGCTGGGTTTTACTGAACAATGTCAGATATATGTTAGGTACAACGCATTYATGCTCTGCAGCGAAAACATTTATWCAAACCAACAGAATCACTGGCTTTAATGCCATGTGGCTTCACTGCAACTGACATGACTGCAACACCAGGCAGTTATATAATATCTGACAGCAGCTAATATCGTTTTACACAATTTTTAAGAATATAAACTTACAAGAATAAAGTCGTTATTACGAGTTTAAAGTAATAATATTACATGAGATTTACTGTATTTTCTATTCCTGGGTTAGCTTGGGGTGAAGCACATGTATTTTAACTGTCTAATTTAGCTGTTTCTACCCTCTGTGTCAGAATATGAGTGAAGAGAGAACAGCTGTGTTTAAGTTTCTTTTCCAGACGGGAGCGCTGCGACATGTTTTACTTTCACTTTGAAGCCGCACTGTAATCAGCGTGTCCG
>NW_013952985.1:159769-161373 GCF_001266775.1 Austrofundulus limnaeus | reverse complement strand
CTGCCTCTTTTTATTTTTATCCTCCTGTAGATTTTTTGCCGCTTGTCTAAGGCTTCAGTTAGAAAGGAGTTTGGGGGGTTTAGGTTTGTTCGGCGGGGTGGGGGTGACACCAGAGGGTGGAATGAGGTGTTTTTCCCCCCATGAATCAGCCCTATTTTACATCCTCCTGCTGCAACGTGCTTCAAATATGACGAACATTAATAAAAAGAGCCATAATTTTATTTTATATATAATTTAATCAGTGTATAATTATTTATTATTAATTCAGTTAGAATGATTGGAACACTCGTAAACTACACAAGATAAGGGCATTTTTTCAGATAGCAGATCCTCCACTTTTTCACTTCCTGACCTCCATCAGAAATTCGCGCTCTTGTGGCGCTGCATCGTGACGTCACGTGAAACCCTCCTGTTTACTAAATGTTAGGTCCAGTCTTGTATTTATGTTCTGATCGTTGCAGCCATAATATTAGAGTGTGTGTCTTATCGATGAGTTCTGTCTGCATAAACAAAGGTTGGTTATGTTCTAACGTCTGACATAAAAGGAAACACCTTCAGTTTTATTGTGTTATTTTTGTGTATGTTGTGTTGTTTGTTTCATGGACTACAGATGGCAATTAGAGTCTTGCTAAATCTGGTGCCTTTACAGCAATATTGTGCGTTCATCAGACCCATCACATCGGAATGAGGATCAAGTCCAAAGGTGGTACATGGAGAAATAGGAAAATATAGTGTTTTGACTAAAATGTTAACAAAAATTGCATTTTGTCAAAACATAATGAATAGATGTGTACCTTTTAAATGAACTGTCTGAAATTTAATCATTAAACAAAATTTTTAAGCACTTTTTTGAGCAGTAGCAACAAAAACCTGATTTTGAGGAAAAAGGCCTTAAAATTTTGAGATTTTCCCTGTGAGTTAGCAAAGTTTTGTTTCTTTTTAGCTGGGAAATCTCAATATTCAAATATAATTTGAGGTTTCCTCTTTAAAAGAACAATCAAAAATTCCTCATTAAAATGATACAAAATTAGGATTCAGACCAAATATTTATGTATTATTGTAACCAACAAGACAAATTAAGTCATATTTTTGGATTTAATTATATCAGAATGATCCAGGTATCAAAATGTAGCTTTTAAAGCCAAGAATCTGAAAATGTAATAAGGTCATTTTGACCAAATTTGACTTAATCCTCATTTCGATATGATGGGTCACAAATATGCATCAACCTATTCAAATAAATAAATAAATAAATATAATAATTCAAAATCTGCTCCAACATGTTAAACCCAGTGTCTAAAACCAGGTCCTGCAGGTCTGACAAACTGTATCCTCACATATTCTGTTGATGAAACCTAGACGACTCTTCTGCTTTGAAACTTGGACAAGAGGTTTTGCAGCCTTTCACCTCCTCTGGATGGCATCAATCTGGCCTCCAGTTCTAATGTTAGAACCTTGGTGTTATTTTTGATCAGGACATGTCTTTTAACCCCCACATTAAAATGTTACCAGGACCGCCTTCTTCCACCTGAGTAATATCACTAAAATTAGAAACAATGGGCCTCATGCAAGAACCGTTCGTACGCACAGATTTGTTCTTAAAT
>NW_013952985.1:148490-152406 GCF_001266775.1 Austrofundulus limnaeus | reverse complement strand
GTTCCTGTAGTGAAAATAAAAAAAATGTAATGTACATTTTTTATGAAAAATGAATGAATTGACCTCATTGATATTTTATCTGTGAGAAATAAAAATAATAAAAACACACATATTGATTGAAATGGTTAGTAATGGAGTTGACATTCAGGCACAAAAGTGTTGCATGATTAAACATTCTCTGAGTTATTATTGCTATTCCTCTGGAACGAACATGAGAAACTCATTGAGGAAAATCACTTTTCTTTTCTTGCTTGTTTTTTTCTTATTTTGCTTACAACTTTTACACACTTATAGCTACTCTCTCACAAGGAAAAGATGATGCCGTCATGCATAAAAAATGTTTCTCTAATATAAAGAGATGGGGGCACACATTTTGATGGTTCGGCCAGTACTGCACTGGGTCTTTTGGTCTGTCCAGCGGTGGATTTGTTTTATAGTGTTGAGCGCTTTCAAATTCAAAGCTGTCTCAACCTGTCAACTATTAGAATCGGAGCGAGGCAATGCCAGGGAATCAGCTCATTGGACCGCAATGGGGCTGCAGCTAACGATTATTTTAGTAGTCGATTAATCTATCGATTATTCTGACGATTAATCGAGTAATCAGATATAAAAAATAGTCATGTTCTGCAGTAATTATTTAAGCTTATTTTATGAGATATACAATTATTTAATATTGTGAAGGGGTAATCTACACCTGCTGATGACCCTGCTGCAATCAAAGTAATACACCAGTTGTATTAATTAATGCATTTTAAAATCAATTTGTTTGTATTTATGTATGTGTGGTTTGATGAAGCATCAATTAAAAGCACTCTGTCACTGAATCATTTTAACCATCACTGAAAAATCTAAATGATGTMAATTTATTCTTATGGATTGGGATTTTTTTTTTTTTGTTAGAAATTTCATAAGTAAAATGGGTAATATAAACATTTGGGTGTTGCAATTGAGTTTTGTAGAGTTCACTTGTTAATTGTAACAAAAAACATTTTAAGACTGTTTTTAGGTTGATGCAGGGCTCCCATTTAGGCAATTAAAGATTTAGTCTTGACTGCTTAGCTACAAACAAATATGACAGTAGTAATGAAGGCTAAATTCATAAAAAGCAGCAGCAAATAATGAAAAAAATCCAACTATCTTCTATAAATACTTTTAAACTTGAAACATTTACTCCAAGTATCATTTAAACTAAGATAAAAGCATATCCACAAATAAACGTGTTTCAGCTCAAGCTGTCGATCTGTTGCTGTGCTTTTATTTTTATCTGACAAACTWACAGTAAGTCTTGTTTTTAATCACACAACTTACACACTGTTTAATAAAACCCTCCCAGGTCACCATGATTGGTCAGCACAAATAACATTAAATATACTTCCTCCTTGTACATCTGTAACATGACAGATTATCACATATTTAGGTAACCAAAGGGAACGTGAACGATACCTGTTAACTCTGGTCTCGTTCGGTACATGCAGCAGCTGTTTTGGTTCCGGTGCAGAAACACCGAGGATGTGACGTGTATTGCTCGTTGTCGTCTTTTCTGTTTAGTTTTAAATGTTCCCATGCTTTTTATAATTTGTTGTTTTTTGGGGACGCTTTGTTTCGGCACTCTTCGTCTTCTTCTAAAGCTAAATACAGCACTTAGCAAGCATACACGCGTGACGCGTCGACAGTGTAACTGTTAGCGGAAGCGCTAACGTCGTAGCATTGTGTGCAACACAAATAACATTCTGGGCGGACAAAAGTGCGCTGATTATAACATGTATTTTTTACGAAGCTTCGAAGCAGATAAATTTGCCTCGAGGATTTTTTGTAATCGAATCACGCAAGGAATCGTTTCAGCTCTAGACCGCAAACCAGTCAAGTGATTCATTCAGACAACGAAACAGTTTGTGTTTCGGGCGTCACGTGACTTCTTCCGCACTGAAACAGGCTCCAAAACAGTGGTCCGATATAATTTTAGTTCAGGGTTCGAACCATGTTTTGAAGCTTTTGTTTTATACTACCATCACTAACTGGAACCTGATTGGTTCTTTGGTGTTTGAATCACTGAAAACTTGGGAGGTATTTCTGTTTTCCAAATAACCAGAACGTGATTGGGACTGACCTGGACTCGGCCATCATGGCAGATGCTTGGTAGAGCAGCTGAGTCTGATGGTCCGTGTTGAAGGCCCGGGCGTAGGCTACATTGTCTAAAACATCACTTCCTACCAGCCCGTACCTGATCCCACACACAGGAAGACAGAAACACTTCTACTATTAGTTTTTAAATGGTGAAACAAAAAGTCGTACTGTATTTTTAACCAATGTTTCTGAATGCTGAAAGGTGTAGTGGCTTACCTCTCAGCCACAGCGAGGAGTCTCTCAGGTCTGAAAGTTCCCTCTGTGTCGATGTACATGGCTTTCCCCTCTCCTCCTCCCTGATCAATAGGCAGCTGCAGACAGAGCACAGCCAGCCTCAGCTCACCTGCACAACTTCCACCCATTAATGAAACTGCAGGAGAGCCTACCTGACAGGTAACAGCCAGAGTGTGGCACAGCTGAGTCTTCCCCGTTCGAAACTCTCCAAACATCTCGGTGATGGAGCCCGTCTCAATCCCACCTGCACAGGAGCAGAAGTTAGACCTCCTTCTGGTGGACCACTCAGCCTGGGCTCATCAAAGAGACCCACCCTGCAACAGTTTGTCCAGCTCCTTGGAGCCTGTGGAGATCTGGATGATCTCTGCTCTCCTCTGGTGGAACTCTGTCGCTGTGGTAAAACCCATCGGTACCAGTTTGGCAGCTTCAGCCTATCAGCAGAGCAAAGTCTAATCAGACAGGCGGCTGAAGGGAAAACATTCTGCCAAGTCCACATAGAACAGAAAAAACAACCATCACAAGTACAAGTGAYCTGATTATCAGAGGATTCATTAGGAAGCCTTGAAGCAGACTTGGGTTGTTACAAAATCTGCACCTATTGATAACGGAATCAAAGTACAAAAATGAAGATAGTACGGTAGTCCACAATATAGTGTTTCAAGAGAGAATGTTCTTCTACTTCAGTATATTAAGTGTACAAGTTCTTTGTATTGTTGTTAAAACTGTTGGTTACAGTGAAGCAATTCTTGCTGGTCTTTTAACAAAAATACATCTTGACCAAAAGTTTAAAAAAAATGGATTGTTGGCCAGCCAGATGTCTAAAGACCGACATCTCTCAAAGAAAATCATCAGTTGTCCTCTACTCAACACCACCACTTCAGATACCTCTCTGTCCACTTCCAACACTGGAATACTTGTGCTGCACCTTTACGTGCAACAGCATCCACATCACTGACCTAGGGCTGGGCGGTATGACCTCAAATTCACATCACGGTATAAATTGGATCCCTTCATGTTAATGGTATATATCGCGGTAGAAAATAATCATAAAAAGCAAAGATAATGTAATTTTTAGAGCATTTATTTTACAGAAAGCTGTAATCTTAATCAAAGCCAGTAGTTTTGCTGTAATGCAAATGAACATAATAGAAGTACAGAAGAATGTTATATATATTGTAAACCGTTTCAACAACAAACTGTGGTGATAGTCTTAAAACACTTATCCACTTGGTGGCAGTGTTTGCACCTTTACCTGTACCTTTACATGAAGAAGAGTACTAAGTGATTGTATGTTAGCAGGTGTGACACAAAATTAAAAGAAGAACACTGAGTTTGTCAAACGAAGTCCTGTCTGGAGTTTTACTAAAACATAACATGGTACCAGGAGTGGTCCAGTATTAACAGTCATGGAAAGTGTGAAGCCGCCTGATCCTGTGAACTGGACTGGAAATGTTGATTGTGAATGGAGAACTTTTAAACAGCGCTTTGTGCTGTATCTTCAAGCTCTTGGCCTGGATGGAAAACCAGATGCAAGGAAGATTGCATTACTCCTTACTGT
>NW_013952985.1:144476-147746 GCF_001266775.1 Austrofundulus limnaeus | reverse complement strand
CATCAGTTCCCTGACTGATCGGAGGCGAGCCAGCTCCTACCCCGTTGGTGCCTTAAGAAGTCATCACCAGGTAAAGCAGATGTGTTTGGAGTGACATGTCATGTGGAACTTGAGCTTAGAAAGGACGTGCAGTTCCGGTTGACCCACACTTTGATAAAAGTAAAAGTCGTAGTAACATACTAATCTTACTTTCCTCCTTTCCTTGTTCTTAATTTGCCAAAACTTAAGCTAAAAGTGCCAGTAAAATTGTTTGGTTGTTAACATCAGAACTGACGTTTTACTGTTCTATATAAGTAATCTGAGTTGATGTGAATTGAAATTAGGACACAGGTTTTATCTCATTTAACTCTGAAGCTTGTTATAGGAATAACCACAATCAAGTGTAACTTATGATCTGGTTAATTTGTGTAAATAAATGATTGCATAGTCTTTTATGAATCAACTTGAAGTCGTCTGAACGTTCACTWATTGTGTCACTTTTCACTTCGCACAGTCAAGATATTAACAAGTAATGAGAAATACCTTGGTAAAAGTTTCCTCATAACCTTGTGTATGAGAGATGTGGGAAAAGCTTAATTCACCTTAAGCTCACTTCTTACATTAGTCATTTAGACATAAAAAATTCAATGTTGCCTAAAATATTATAGTGTGACAGGACCTTAAGGGCCTTAAGCCACACATAGTCCTGTCATAAAACAATTTCAGATAACTGGAATGTAAGTGTGGTGAAGCCAAATAAATKTAACATCTGCCTGCCAAACAAAGAGGTTCTGCCTGCTGAACTTATCGGCTGCTGCTCTGCTGTGCTCTCACCTTCATCATCAGAGCAGAAGCTGACTTTAGGCTACATTATCAAGATGGATTTATGACTGAACGAATGTCCACGTCTTTATAATCAACTCTGTGGGTAACAATACGTAAAAAAGTTTTTTCTCCGACAACTTGGGAGTGAAAAAACTAAAGATTCGCTCTGCGCGACGTGCAGCGAGAGGGAGGAAGAAATGATCCCGCGACACGACGTAACTTTTCTACAGCGGCAGGGGGAATTTTGAGGATTYATTCTCTCTGTACGAGTTTTAAAACACTATAATTTCTTCATTATATTTCAAACTCCTCCTGCTCTGTTGTCTCTGCACTCACAGCCCTGTTGACACAGTTGTGATGATGTAATGACGATAGGACGGTAGAGTATAAATTTCTACCGTAGGCCAACTTCATAYCGTTTCTACCATCTACCGCATATACCGCGCAACCCTAGATTGACCATATGTATTATAGACCAGGGCTGTCCAGTATATTTTCCAGGTTTCTCTGTTCTGACACACCTGCTTTGAGCTTGGCCAAAYTTGAAGAGGTAATAAAAAATCAGTGGGTCTGGGGTTTTGGAGCAGAGAAACCTGAAAAACATGCGGGACTTCAGAAAGCTAGGACACATAAGACCCCTGTTAAAGACAATCCAAGCCTTCCATCAATGTTGGGAAATGAAGTTAAAAGAACAACATCCTTTACTACTTCATATATAGGTCTCTAAAGTGCTGCTTTCTCCCACACACATTTATATTGTCACATGAGCTTTTTAAGCATGAAATAACAGCTAAATGCATTTTAAAAAAGTCATCTTTAAATGTACAGCAGCAAAGGTATGCTGCGCCAAGTGTAAAATAAAATGTTAGGAAATGCCTTTAACACATTGTTCTTTATTTAGCTCACTTTGAGTGTACAATATTTTACACAAACATTTTATGTAGCTCATTGTTCTTACATATAGATAATTTATACTAAATGTTATATTTAAATGTTAAAAATACCTGTAAATACTAAATCTAAATGTGAAAATGTAAAAGTTAAATCTTAAATTTGTGGCTAAATGTTGAAATTTAAAGTATTTCGTAATGGAACGCAGCCTTTGCTGTTAGTGCTCTTCTTGTGACATCATCAACCTGAGACAAAATCAATCGCTACTGCTGCAGCTAAAGCTTCCCTACAAGACATCCAATATCTGAACTGCACTTCAAACTCTAACCACACATACTGTTTTCAATGAACAAAGTTAAATATCCTCTTCAGCAGCGTTAGATGCGTTAGCTAACCAGGATAACGTCATCATCCCGCACCAGACATCAACGCAGAAAGTGAGCTAAACAATGAAAACGTTTTCGTGATCATTAACATTTTATTTTACACTGCGCCTCACACTGATTTCTACTAAATCTAAAAACAAATTCAAGATGKKTTTTTTTCCACTTCCTGTTTGCTTGCGTTGAAGGAATGAACATGACAGTTTTAAACTGAATTAAGCTTAATGAGCTTTTTTTTTTTAGTTGAATACTTTTGTCCAACTTTGAAAATAATATTATGCAAGATTATTGCAAAATGACTTTATTAGTTTGTTGATATCAAATTTTGTGTTCGCTAATTTCAGCTTGTTGTGGCAGCCATCTTGAACGCATTTGACTCCAGAAATTAATACGCTGTAAATGTACATTAATAATTACTTTTGGAACGCTTCACAAAAATGCATCCAACTGTTCATCATATTTTGCTAATGTTACAGATGAACCACACACAGACGAAGGCATAATCCTTATTTCCTTTAACTTTAGATGGCGACCTTGCTGGTCACACAGAGTAACACCAGCACCTAAACACATCTAACAACCATCAGACAGCAACAATAAAGTGCAGCTAAATTAAATGATCATCAGTATAAGATTAACTTCATTTTTCCATAAATGACTCAGGGAAAAAGAAGAGTTAAATAACCAGTTGAAACAATTGAATGTCTCTTACCAAGACTTTGTCAGCTTTGGCTTCACTGATTCCTTTAATACTGAGCAGCTCCTTCTTGGGTGCGTAGGCCACAGCTTCCACCGTGTGAAATCCTGCATCCTCCAGTTTCTTGATGTCACTGGCACTGATTCCAGATTGCTGCAAGACGACACATGAAAACAACAAAGTCTGGTATCGTTTGACTAGAATACCAAAACAGTTAACACATCCTGCCACACGTTAAAAACCTCTTAGCTTAGCCACTGAGCAAGAGAAATCTAGACTAACGAGACAAGAATCTGTGGTTGAATTATTTACTGTTTATGTATAAAGGCTCACAAAAACATATCAATCATCCAAGTCAATTTTGTTAAAGAGATCCACGATTAGTTGTAACATTAAACTTTATTTGATAAACATTTATTTTAACTGTAAAACAAAAACCGTAAAAATACTGTAGGCTGTTTAGTTTTGTAATTTTTTTTAAATATATATATTTAA
>NW_013952985.1:140027-141359 GCF_001266775.1 Austrofundulus limnaeus | reverse complement strand
GAGCATACGTTGAATAGTCTCCATGTCCATGAGCTGAAAAAAAAAGAATGTGGGCAACCACACTGGCTGCCTGTAGTGGCGACCCGCGACCATGGAGATATAAACAGCTTTTTATAAGGTAAAAATAATAAAACAAGGTCTTTGTCTGCAATGATTAGACATGTTTTTATTATTGTCATTAGTGATTATCTCAAGTTCGGCTAAAAGAATTGACAAAATCCTACACACTGTGCCTTTAAGAGCAACTGTCTAATGTGTAGCTGCATGCCTTTAGTAATGTGATAACAAAAAACTAAAATAATTTATTTTTAAGGAAGACCTCTATAAGTTTGAATCCACACCACTGGTATTGTTTTTGTTATGAATGCATACTAAATGTGTTCTGCAGTCAGGACACGGACCTCCAGTCTGCTGAGAGGCTGYGGGCCATAATTCTCCTCATCCACCTCTGCAGCTTCATTTCTCACTTCACTTCTCATCGCCATCACTTCTGTAAAGATCTGTAGGTCAGACAGGAGAAAAGAGCAACAAATGCAGGGAGCTGCTGCTAACGCAGTGTGGATGACCACAAACACAAAGGAGACGTGGTATTTCTCATTCATATACAGATTAAACAAACTTATCATACAGCTAGTCTTCAAATGAAAAACATCCGGACTCACATAACGCTGTTTTACATTCATTTACATTCCCTTCAGTTTTAMCAGTGAAACGCAGTGCATGAACAAAATAACGTCAACAAAATTCAGACGACAAATCGACGGTGAAAATGTTCATTCATTCTTTACAAGCGTGACGATACGTGAAAAACTTATATAACTTATTAGCTTAGCCTGTTAGCGCTGTATTTTCATCGAGTTTGACGTCTTTCAGTTGTAGAAAGTTTAATTATCGGCAGAACTGCTGACAGGCAGTAAAGGGACACGTTTAATACAAACGGAGAGCTCGGTCTAATTATTGTATCTACACAATAAAAGTGAAGATTTGATATAAATACCTGCTTCTTTCCACGGATTGTTGCTGTCTGTCGCCTTAAAACAGCCGCGCGCAAGCTGATCGACAAAAAAGACCAATGGGAATGCGATGACGTCATTACGCACAAGTCGCTCGGTGTCGTATCGTAACAGGAAATGTGACAGTTTCCTTTCAAAATAAAGGAACGATCATTGTTGACTAACTAAATTTCAAACTCGAAAGTAATTTTTTTAATTTATGTTTTGAACATTTCCGCAGAGAACAAAGATATATATTTTTAAAAATTCCTATTTCAATTAAAGTACAAAAATTCCTTGAGGATTGCCTGATGCCTTTTAGGTCCTCTTTACACAAGAC
>NW_013952985.1:137663-138847 GCF_001266775.1 Austrofundulus limnaeus | reverse complement strand
GAAATATATTTATGTTTGTGGTTGTAATGTGACAAAATATGGAAAAGTTCAAGGGGTATGAATACTTTTGCAAACCACTGTATAATTGGACACTGACACAGATTTTGTCTTTTTACCTGTTTACTGAAACATATTCAAGTTATAGTTATATAATGTACATGGACATAAAGTGCAGACATTCAGCTTTCATTTGAGGGTATCCACATTAAATTGGATGAAGGGTTTAGGAGTTTCAGCTCCTTAATGTACCACCCTGTTTTTAAAGGGACCAAAAGTAATTGGACAATTGACTCCAAGGCTATTTCATGGACAGGTGTGGGCAATCCCTTCATGTCTTTCTCAATTGAGCAGATAAAAGGCCTGGAGTTGATCTGAGGTGTGGTGCTTGCATTTGGAAGGTTTTGCTGTGACGTAAACATGCAGTCAAAGGAGCTCTTCATGCAGGTGAAACAAGCCATCCTTAAGCTGCAAAACCAGAAAAAAATCCATCTAAGAAATTGCTACAATATTAGGTGTGGCAAATCTACAGTTTGGTACATCCTGAGAAAGAAAGAAACACTGGTGAACTCATCAATGCAAAAAGACCTGGGCGCCCACAGAAGACAACAGTGGTGGATGATGGCAGAATAATCTCCATGGTGAGGAGAAACCCCTTCACAACAGCCAACCAAGTGAACAACACTTTCCAGGAGGTAGAAGAATCAATATCCAAAGCTATCATAAAGACGAGACTGCATGAAAATAAATACAGAGGGTTCACTGCACGCTGCAAGACACTAATAAGCCTCAAGAATAAAAAGGCTAGACTGGACTTCGCTAAAAAAACATGTAAAAAAGCAGCAAARTTCTGGAAGAACATTCTTTGGACAGATGAAACCAAAGTCAACCTCTACCAGAATGATGGAAAGAGAAAAGTCTGGTGAAGGCGTGGTACAGCTCATGATCCAAAGCACCACATCATCTGTAAAACACAGCAGAGCAGTGTGATGGCTTGGGCATGCATGGCTGCCAGTGGCACTGGGTCACCAGTGTTTATTGATGATATGACACAGGACAGAAGCAGCTGAATGAATTCTGAGGTATTCAGAGCCAGACTGTGTGCTCAGAACCAGCCAAATGCAGCCAAACTGATTGGTCTGTTTCATACTACAGATGGACAATGAGCCAAAACATAAAGCCAAAGC
>NW_013952985.1:136041-137378 GCF_001266775.1 Austrofundulus limnaeus | reverse complement strand
AAGGGATTGTGTTTAAAAGATGCTTTAGTTCCTCACATTTTTATGCAATCATTTTGTTCAACCCACTGAATTAAAGCTGAAAGTCTGAACTTCAAATGCATCTGAATTGTTTTATTTAAAATTCAGTGTGGCAATGTGTGGAACCAAWATTAGAAAAATGTTGTCTCTGTCCAAATATATATGGACCTAAGTGTAAATATTAACTTAGAACATATTCTGGGTTATCTGCAAGGGAAGACGTTTGCTGACGATATCTGTAGTGAGCAGAGAACAGGTGAGACAAGAGAGGTGGAGGTRCGCTCTGGAACTGAGTCAGAATCCATGTATGAATGAGAGAAAGGTGAGCAGCAATATCAACTGCAATGTCCCCTAATGTCATAATGTCGAGTCGGGAAGTTTTAGATTTGATTAGATAAACTTTATTGTCCCCAATGGGCAAGTTGCTTTGCAGTAAGAACAATTGCAGATAAATACAATAAAAAATAAAATAAAAATAAAAGTACACCACAACATCCATATAGTACACAGTACAATAATATACCATCACAGTTTATTTGGGCTTATTTCAAATGATTAATGAAGCTAACACTCAGGGGATAAACAACATTTCTACCTTTTTGTGTTACATTTGATTGCCGTATATCTACGAGCAGAAGGTAACAACCTGTTATGGTGATGAAGAGGGTGGTCTGGGTCAGCAAGCATAGCTTTAGCCTTCCTTGTGACTGGTTCTGTAGAACTGTGGCAGCTCTATCAGACTTATTCCTATCGTTTTGTTACACATCCTCACAATGCTGTCTAGTCTGTGCTTATTTTTCAGGGTGAGCAAAACTAACTAAATAATTTCTTAAACCTAAAACATTTTCATAAAAACACTGTCAACATTAAAACTTCTTAATTTTTCTTAATATACAAGCGCAGGTGGGCCTTAGCACAGACTGCATTTATATTAGCCTCAAAGGTCAAGCATTTGTCGATAATTGTACAAAGATATTTGTAATTGTGTACAACCTGAATAGCCTGTCCATAGATAAAAACTGGACAGCAAGGAGGAGGCTTTTTTAATCCACTAACATCTTTGGTTTTAGAGACAATAATGTCCAGAAATGAGCAATCACACCAGCCAATAAAATCCTTCACCACAGAGCCATAATCCCAATCCGTCATCAAGCAAAGGCACAATTACAGAGCCATCAGAAAACTTTATGATGTGCCTGTCCTTAATTTGACTTGAATTTTTTAAAATATATTTTAAGACGGACAGAGCCATTTCATTTACACACAAAGCATTCTGGGTAAAACGATGATGTGGATAGGTCCTCGGTGTGAGCGAGCTA
>NW_013952985.1:132756-134109 GCF_001266775.1 Austrofundulus limnaeus | reverse complement strand
GTTTTTATATTTCATGGCGTTTTATTTCATTGTCCAATATGCAAATGAGGGGGCGGAGTTTTCTCTGTGGTTTGGGATTCAGGAAATTATCTGTTTCACCACTGGGGGGGGGCATACTCCCCTGCCTGGCCTTTCTTCATWATTAAACGCTCATTTTTATAGATAAAACACAGACATAWGTCCATWAATGTGTTGAATGACTGTCACTCTGCGCTTTGCAGAGATAGGCTACTTATGGTGGCGTTTGGCCAAGTAGCCCTGATTTTATCACTCAGAWTAAAAACAACAATMTTTTTCTGGGCAGGTCAGAGCTTTGTTGGCCAAGCCGAATTGTTAAATATCTTTCCAAATGTGCGACATTCAAGTTTCGTGCGGCCAGCGCCTTCCTGTCTTGAGTTATAGCTAAAAATATCTGTTGTCAAGTAGAGTTCTGTGCCGTCACTGGATGTCTATTTATGTGCAATCAGTTTTTCAATTTAATTGGTGCATTTTAAGTTTATTTATTTATTTATTTGTCTTTTTATATTTCTGCCTTCATTTCTGATTATGTCAGTTTCGGTCCATAACCTTGAATCACTGAATCAATCACAAGGCTGCTGAAACGATTCAGTGCGTTGCTTCATCTGCTGGACAACCTTTAACATTACATCTGCATGGAACAATAAAGGACAAACTGTCATGAAACAGTGAGGCTCTTTGCTTTAAAAATTGACTGTTTTCTTTTAAAAAGATGACATTACAAAACGGTTGTGCCATCATAAAATAAATATGATGAATATGGGTGCTGCTCAGTGAAGCAGGCCTGATCTTATCAACCTGGAGCTCATTGTAGATAATTAGTTTTGTTTAACTGAATATGGCCTAAAAATWAAAAAAACAATTGTAATTATCTGTATTACATTTAAGTAAATCATAGCATTTTGCTGCAGTTTATAAAATATAAAGAATCCATGATTTGAACTCAGTTCTCTCACATGGTGAGCCTGTTGCCTCTGACTGTTTTATCTACAAATAAACACTTCACTGTTACATATTGATACTTAATTTAAATACTGAATAGAAATGTGCTTTTGCTAGATTGATAGAAATTATCAGAATCAGTTTATTTGGCAGTCCACATTGCACAACAAAATAGACAAAACATACATGGGGGGGTGAGTGCCTGAGGCTGCAGCCATTGAAAGGTGCGACCCTTTTGCATCAAAGAAAAACAAAAAATAGCAAACATGGGGGAAATGAGGGATAAAAAAAACACATCTCATACTGTGTCCCTACAAGGACACAATATGAGATAGTCCTGATGCATCTCAGTAATCCAGGTAAAAAATCAAAAGGGAAAAAATTGTATAGGTC
>NW_013952985.1:128758-129897 GCF_001266775.1 Austrofundulus limnaeus | reverse complement strand
ACTTTTGCAAACCACTGTATTTAGAAAGAATATAAATATATAAATTATTGTGCAACTGTAAAGAAATTTGTGATCAATAAATGGAAGTCTGAATAAAATAGCAGGAAACCAGTTGATTCTCTTCTAAAATGCTTTATTCCCATCTGACTTTATTAACAGCCCACAGCAGCCAGGCAGTCAGCCCTCAGAGGAAGAAGGCCTTGAGTCTTATCAATACAATAACAATAACAATCCCTCTCTGACAGCCAGCGTCTGTCACCGGCTGAATCTAAAGGAGAGACTGCACAAAACTGACAAAGCTCAATCATAATGATGAATCAACCTTTTAACACATCTGACTGGTCACACCCCCTGGAGGTGCTACTGTTTATATCAGACGTCAGAACGTCACCAACTTTTGTTATGTGGACAGAAAGACCTCTTATGATAGGACACACCAACTCTCATTCTCTGTTTTTAATCATTTGACAGCAATGATCAGAAAGTATAAAATACAAGTCACAAAACTGAAACTGGAAAGGGGATGAGGGGATTTAAAGGTAATATTTATTCAAAAAAATATGGTTATTTTTACTGAGATGGGCTTCAGACTTGTCCTCTTYTTTGCTGCTATACTCTTTCATGCACCTTCTATCAAAAAGCTTTCACATGATTCAGGTCATTTTCAAGGTCTTGATTTGGAAACTTCAACACTGACGTAACRAGGCCTCGTTCGGAATAGTCACGTGATCAGGGGCAAAATGAAGCAGCACTTGAAACAGCGTCTCGTGACATTTCTGCTTGATTTGCTTGAAAGGTGTTGAGGGTAACATCACTAGCAATAAGAAGAACAAAGCTAGCATCACCGATACCAATATGCTATCATCTTAATTGATTTATTTTGTAATTTTGCCTTTTAGTTAGTCAAATCTGATAAAACACAGGACAAAGATTTTACAGCTGGTTCGGATGTTATCAGTCCATTAAATGGATGTTATTAGCGGTTATCAGTCCCATAGAATGGCTTCAGACTGTCCCAACTATGCCCCCTAGCAGGTTATCAGTCCCATAGAATGGCTTCAGACTGTCCCGACAGTGCCCCCTAGTGGGTTATCAGTGCTATGTACGTTGGAATGCAACAATCTGCTACCGCCGGAGTC
>NW_013952985.1:120170-126089 GCF_001266775.1 Austrofundulus limnaeus | reverse complement strand
CTTGTACACTTATAGTAATGTTATGTTTTTTATTTTATCCTTTCCTCATCTGTCCTTGTGTGGTTTTTAATTTTTTTAGGAGGGTTGCACCTCCTCATGATGTCTTCATGAAGATGATCCTTGCTCTGCATGACCCAGAGTACCTGTTCTCCTATGTTTGTTATGTTCTGTCTTCTTCTGAATGGTTGTTCTGAACTGTAATTTCATTGTGCTCTGTACAATGACAATRAAKRTCTAATCTAAAKGCCTACTATAGATTTTTKTTCTTTAATSTAAAAGACTGTGTATTTTATTTACCTAATTTCTYACACAGTAAATGATTTTATTTTTATTTCCATGTATTTTCTGTTGGAATACAGTTTTTAWTGAYTGTTTTTGAGATGGTGATGAGTTTYTTCAAACAGGTCAAAGCAATCAGTAAAAACTTTCATTTGTCAGGTACAGTCTKAAAAAAAYGTAATCAATAAAATTTGCATCAAACCATATCTGCTTCTGATGCATTTTTGCAAGAGGGAAAATTTGACTACAAACGGCACTGGCATGTAAGCTACGCAATCATAGGCTACAATGACAAGCAGTGGTGCACTGATTCACATATGAGTGCTGTATTTTGTTGCCTATTGTGTACTGGTTGTTCGGAGGTGCTCATGCACTGTCTCAAAGTTGGGTTGTTTGACGGCAAAGTTTGCTTTTGTTCCATATTTTAAATGTTTTGACACAGCTGTTGCCTTTTGCAAACAAAATGTGTCATTTTGACCACTGTGTCAATGTTTAGGCCTCTGCGTCAACTGTTTTGAAAATGTGGTTTTTGAGTTGACGGCTGCGTCAAACCAGTCAATAAAAACTGTAAAAGCACTGCCTCCACATGGACAAACAGGTCAGTCACATGCAAAAGAGGGCCATCGCCTAACAATAGGCTTGATTATCTCTATTGTTCATAGAGGGTCATGTGCCCCATCATCTGACTTATTGGTTTGGATGCTGTGGTTCTCAGGTGTCGGGCCCGCCTGCATTCACTACATATACAAGAACCACAGCATCCAAACCAATAAGTCAGATGATGRGGCACATGACCCTCTATGAACAACAGAGCTAATCAAGCCTATTGTTAGGCGATGGCCCTCTTTTGCATGTGACTGACCTGTTTGTCCATGTGGAGGCAGTGCTTTTAAAGCCTGAAACATACTCGCTGCGAACTGCCGACGTCGGCACGGGTTGTCGCAGTTTAATGACAAAAATTACGTCACCAGGCTTCTCAGCGTCGTGTCGACAGCCCCTTTTGGCACAACTCGCCGGCAGAACTTTTTGACCCCCCTCCYGTGTCGACGGTAATGTGTGATTGGTCTGAAGTTCGTGGGCGTGTTTGTTTGTGCTGCGCTCTGGGGGGTAAAAAGACTCGCTCCCAGACTAGAAAGCAGTTTTAAAAGATAGTCAAACTGTGAAAAACTTATGGCTTGTTTGTTTGTGCTGAAAGNAAAGACTCGCTCCCAGACTAGAAAGCAGTTTTAAAAGATAGTCAAACTGTGAAAAACTTATGGCTTGTTTGTTTGTGCTGAAAGTGCTGCTGCACTCGGTTAAAAAAAAAGACGGCAAAAAAACCCCGACTCGCTCCCAGAGCCGACACCAGGAAGTAGAGTTTTATAAAGATACTTATTCTGTGAAAAACTCATGAATGGAGATAAAACAGACGTTGTGCACTGAGGAATGTAACTGATAAAAACTGTGGAGCTTTAACCAGGACAGATGTGGATAAATACGTGAGGTGAGTGACAAATCTGATTTTTTTTTCTGCATTATCGGCTGTTGCGGAGGAACTCCATGCAGTGACGTATGTTTCAAGGAGGGGGGTTTCCCAAATTCGGTGCGGGGGTGTTGTAAGGACTATAAAAGGTCTGTGCGAAAACGACTGCCGAACAACCACGTGACTGTGCGTCGACCTGTCGGCGTCGGAGCGAGTATGTTTCAGGCTTAAGGCTGAGTTCACCTGAAACTCATCAGACTGAAGAAGTTCTTGGAGGAGAGACGAAATGTTTCACTAAAGAAGAACCCATCCAGAGGACATACTTATTTTTTCTTTTTGACAACAAACATASGTGATGTGGGTCATGCTCCCACAGACCCTGCACAAAGTAAGGATCATCTTCATGAAGACATCGTGAGGAGGCGCAACCCTTACAGAAAAAATAAAAACCACACAAGGACAGATGAGGAAAAAAAAACATAACATTACTTGAGTATGAGAACAACACAGGACTGCAGACTGTAAATTGAAAAATTGTGTGAAGAAGTGTCAAACAGGTGCTTTCAGTGTTTCATACTGACAGCTAAAGGGAGTTGGGACTTTTTGAATGACATCTGCGTTAACTGTTTTGCAAAAGGKTGGAAACCTGTGTCAGTCCAATGAGAATGGTTTAACACATCGCAAGAGGTTCTGCTCTGCTGAGATGGTGATGATGAAGACTGAGAGGTTCCCAGTTCCTTCAAACAGGTCAAACCAGTCAATAAAAACTGTAAAGAATGCTAGAGGTCTAAAAGTCTGTAAATGATTATGTGACCAAGTCAGTTCTGTTTAAAAAGAAGAGGGTTGCTTAAAAAGGAACTGCATTCAGCACACTGGCCTTGTGTTGTTGCAAAAATGAAATTCTAAGTGATTATAGTTTCAAATCATTTTCAGTTTTCAGGAGCTGATTCATCAAAACAAGATCTTCTGTCACAGAAACAATCTAACAGTCTCTTGCTTCTTCCTGTTAAAGTATCAAATATTGAACAAAAAGACGTAAGGGTAAATTAACTGTTGTAAAGTTAGAAATTGAAATATAATCAGTCAATGTCTGTGTTTCTGAGCAGGAGATCAGATCTGAAGTCAGACTTCACTGCTTTCTGTGAGGTTAAATGAAACAGAGGAGAATATGCCGTCAGACTGGTTCAGTCAGTTAACAGGAAGCTGGAGGATTGATTCACACTCCTGTAACCAAACCAAACATGAACACATATAAATGTGTTCCTGTTTGAAACCATGAAGCTCAAATATAATATATTTATATATACTGTATATATTCTCTTCATTCTTTGCAAACATTCAGCTCATTCTGGATATTTGTTCTATGATTTGGGGTTTTTGCAACTTTTGACTTGGATCAAACCTGTGGTGAAATCATCACTTGTTTTGTTTCTTTCCAGTTTTTACAGTCTGTGATCTTTTGTAGTATATTACACACAGTAATGATATTTTGCTCCTTGTATTCAAGTGTTGAGGAACACTTCTCATCTTTGTAGCAACATCATTCAAATACTGAACGCATCACAGAGAACATTAAACTTTACATGACTGAACTTGCATTTTAATATTTTTATTGTTTTTTTAAAGGGATCCCCAATTAGATAACATTAGACTTTATTTGATAAACATATATTTGAACTGTAAAATAAAGACTGTAAAAATACTGGAGGCTGTTTAGTTTTTATAATTTTTAAACGAAAAGTTTAAAAATATATTACACGGACGGGGGCATTTTATTTACATGCAAAGCATTCTGGGTAAATAATGACGTGGATAGGTCCTCGGTTCGAGGCTGCTAGCGAGCTATATCCACCCTGAAGGTTAATATTGGACAATATCTGATGATCGACTCTTTTAAATGAAACCAGAGAGCGTTGACAGAGAGGAGAAGGTAGAAATGACTCAGCCTGGAACTGAAAATATGGATGGAGGACAACAGAGCTGCTTCATGGAAGAAGAACCTCAGMTTAGCCTGTTAGCCTTTGTGCTAGCACTGATGCTATATTGCCTTATATGTATTAGCTCAGTGCTAGTGCGACAAACAAGCTAAACTGAGGTCCTCCATCCATATTTTCAGTTCCAGGGTCATTTCTACCTTCTCCTCTCTGTCAACTCTCTCTGGTTTCATTTAAGAGTCGATCAGATATTTTTCAAGATTAACCTTCAGGGTGGATATAGCTCGCTAACACCAATGACCAATCTACATCATCATTTACCCAGAATGCTTTGTGTGTAAATAAAATGGCTCCGTCCGTGTTGAAATATATTTTTAAAATTTACAAAACTAAACAGCCTACAGTATTTTTTACAGTCTTTATTTTACAGTTAAAATATATGTTTATCTAACAAAATCTTATGTTACAACTAACCGTGGATCCCTTTAACAAGATCATAATTTATTCTGAAAGTTTCTGTGGGAAAGTAAAATCATAACAGAGTTTTTGTGGRATCCAGTTTTTGTCTAAAACTGTAGTGATTTGAGATGATTGCTATATGAATTATGAGGAACTACCTGTAAATATCACAGCTGAACTAGTTCAGAATAGTTTTGAGGAGTTATTTTCATCACTTGTCACAGACTCGTTATCTTGTGTAGAGAAGATAAACAGATCAGCAGCTGTGCAGCTCAGATTTGGATCTTGTGTAAATAAAACAAACACGTCAAAGATAAGATGAACTGAAAAACAATTAAAGGCTTAATGTTTTTCAAAAGAATACATTATGCCCGCCACCTTCTGTGCCAAKGTTTTAAACTAGGAGAAATGCTGGCTGTAGCTGTTTTGATCTAAACTTGATAATAATGTGCACAGTCTTATTTAGTATTGCAGGATATATTAACGTGTTAGCTATGGATGATACTCAGATAGCTCAATATCTGTAAAACTGACTGGGTCACACAGTAGCTATTTTTGTGATTGTTAATTTGGATCAGTCGCAGCCATCTTGAAAGGAGCTGGCTGACTAAAAGTGAATCAGTTGCAGATGTACATCTACTATAATAGAAAGAGCACTTTGTTGAGATTCAGTTAAAGACTGTAGAAGTTAAGGAATTGAAATAAGTCTTTAGGCAGGCTTTGTGTTGTTGATGTCCTAATAAATGCAAGCTGTTCCATAATTTAGTTGCAGTCAGTGGCGGATCTAGGATTTTTCCGAGTAACGGGCCATCAAGGGGCCACAACATTCAGACCACGTAGAGGGGCCAAGTATTTGTTCAACATCCTTGCACATAAATCCTCTGTTTTGGTAAGGTGTATAAATTTAAGCAGTCACATATGTTCAAACAATTGCAACGTAATGTAATGTTATTAAAAAAGCTTCCTTATCAATTTTACACACATTTTTACTGTACATGGATAAAATATTCTCAAAGCATGTGAGAAAATGAAGCCATTGTTTCCCAGTTGAAATATATTTTTTGCAAAATTGTTCAAGTCTTTTAAGGAAGAGAAGACGGCTGCATTTGATTCATGCTGGACTTTACTGTTTGACTCATTAGCGCCTCTAGTGTTTGTGCATGAAACTGCACCCACCATCATCACTCTCAGGCAAAGGACAGATTAGTGACAGGACAGAGGCACTTTAAGGGGGACAATCAGATTTCAGCAGGGGCCAATGCCCCCGTGGCTCCGCGCCTAGAACCGCCCCTGGGTGCAGTTACAGCRAAGCTTTATTTGCTTGTCAGTACATCCTGACCTCTGCGGTAAAGTCGACAGTCGAGAAGGAGCTAGCTCATTCCTTGTTTTAAAGACAACATTAAATTTGAACTTGATTCTAAAATAAACCTGAGACATAGCAGAGAAACCGGGAAAAGTGATGTGGTCATCAGTGTAACCGTGGAATGAAACCAGGTGTTTCTTTGAACTCCAACCAAATGTTAGCATGAACAGAGAAAACAGAACTGGAMCAGGAATGAATTCTTTGTGGGACCCCAAAGTTAAGGAGTGCTATAAATGGTGCGCCGGCGTAATGATAAAGGTCTGCTTTAGTATTTTAGAGCCGCTGAAGAGAGATCCAGGAAGTGGTTACAAGAAGAAACTAAYAGATTGCCTGAAAAGTTTAGAGCAGGACAAGGCTATTAATCGGATTCTGTATCATAGACTTTACCCAGGTGA
The DNA here is from genome assembly GCF_001266775.1 of Austrofundulus limnaeus. NCBI lineage: Eukaryota > Metazoa > Chordata > Actinopteri > Cyprinodontiformes > Rivulidae > Austrofundulus > Austrofundulus limnaeus. The sequence continues at coordinate 120,197 of NW_013952985.1, read as the reverse complement.
GGCCACTCCTAGTCTGTATGGTTTACC
>NW_013952985.1:117495-118627 GCF_001266775.1 Austrofundulus limnaeus | reverse complement strand
CATTCAAACAATCAAAAAGAAAAGAAAATAGAATGAAACAAACTTAAGAAATAAAATGTAATACAAATTATTTTGCCCATGTGACATGCATAATTTTATATTTTCTGTTCCAGTACAGTGCTTCAATCAAGAGATATGCATGTTGTGACCCTGTGACACTGGCTTCTCAATGTGTTTCCCCTTTCCAAGTGATTGGCTGCAGGTTTAAAAAGAACAAGCCTCATCTTCTTCAGTGAGAGAGGGAGACCAGAGGAGAGATGCTGGCATTGTGGGCCCTGTTCTCCAGTCTCGCTGCCGCTCCTGACTTGATGACACCTGTTGTTTTATTAAGTGTTTAGTCGTTGTCRAGTCTGGGAGTCACCGGCTACCCTTTTAAGGTTTGTGGTTGCAGGGTCAGATCCTGGGCCACAAGGTGAGAGGAGTGGTTGCTCCAATGGTCAGCTGCTGGCTGGTTTGGGGGCACACTCTCCTTTTTGTTTGTTTTGGCCATAGTTCCCAGCTTTCTCTTTGTTCAGACTGATGTTTAGGGAAAAAATGTTTTCTTTAAATGCTAACTGTCTGGGGTTATCACTGTAACAAATACACTGTCTCAAAGGATGTAAYGGACTCGAGGTAGATCCACATTTAMTCAAAAAGAGGCAAACACTGCACTTTTACGCTGCAGCAGTCGTTTTCATTCATCCTGGCTTCTGCACAAAAACGAAAGCTGCTTATGGCTCTAAGGTTTAAAGTCCTGAGAGGTTAGATCCAAACACATTTCAATGTTTTAATCTTTCAGGACAGAACTTTAAAATCCAGAAACATGTTATTTTTCTAACCACCTGCCAMCAAAGGTGATAAAGCTTTAGCTCATATATGAGGTCTTAACAAAATATGTAGTGAACCACTGGACAGATTTAAATGGAAAATTCAGAAAGTATTATTTTATTAATTTTTTTATTTGTATATTTCTGGAGACAGAACTTTGGTCAACTTTTAAACAGTTGTGAGGATGTGTAGAATGACCCAGGGCGCAGGCAGGATCCAAAGTGCATTTGATTTATTGATTCAATAGGAAAAGATTATTAAAAATCAAGCCTGACTCAGCATAATTACTGTTTTACAGCAGGTTCCTGTCCTGCAGCACATAAAA
>NW_013952985.1:113935-115383 GCF_001266775.1 Austrofundulus limnaeus | reverse complement strand
GGACTGAGTCCCGCGGGCCGCCAGTTGAATAAACAGTGTTTTGGTCGGACAGGAGCAAGTTTTTGTTGGTCCTTCTCCAAGGCGTGTTGTCGTCGCTCCGCCCCTATTTATGCTAGTCCCGCCCCCTTTTCATTAACCAGTCGAGCGTCGCGCTGCAGCCAACAAGAATGCRTTGCTGCAGCCGGACGGGTTGAGTTCATGTCGAGCAAGTTCAGGTCGAAGACGGTGGCTACAGGCGAGTACTCACAGTCCAGGGAGTCGGTGAGGTGTTGGGGGTCTGTAGGGGGGGTCAGTCTGTTCGGACACTGCAGCCGGAGAGCAGTGGAGACGGGCGGCGGGGGGGAGGACACTGACCATGACGAGCCTCGGAGCAACAGGTAGAGCTGGTGAGTTTAGTGATGAACTCGGTTTGACCTGTAATGAGGAAACTGGTATTCGTTGGACTGGTTTCCTCACATGACGGTGGAAAGTCTTGTCGGACGTGTTTTTGTTGTTCCAGGAGCCCAGGAGCAGCAGAGAGCCCCCTCCTCCTCCTCCCCGCAGCTCCCTGCAGATCATGTGCTCAACTCTGGAGCTGTGCTGTTTCCTGGTACATTCCTCTCCTGTTACCTGTCTGTTAGCAAAATATCTCATGAAACACTGGATATTTTCTAATGAAACTCTCTGAAAGTAATTGCAGCCTAGGATTGAGCGATATATTAGTGATTTTGGAAAAAAAAAGATTAATTGTGGCATAAATTTAGCCAATAAGGACTAGATGGCAAATATCCTTGAATGTTTTGACTTTAAATCAGTTCTAAAATTATAGCTAAGCATCATCTAGGGATGTGGATAAATTTTTAATCTTACACCAATATTAAATCTGACAGCAGATTCCAAAAGAACATTTCAAAYCAWACAAAATATCACCAAAATCATGTGATGATCTGAAGTATGAGGGAAGTTATTGATGTTTGTTTAGGTGAAATCAGCTCATGTTTTCTTGCTGCAGTTCACAGCAGAACCAATGGGACCATTTCACCTTACTGTTTTCTAATTTTGCTCATAACTTCCTCAGTGTGCAAGAGATGGCCATGAAATTTTAGGAAAAGATTCACATTCTGGTTTTGTAGGAAGCATCTTGTCTCCTAAAAAACTAATAAAACTTAATAATAGCCAATTCAAAAGTAGCAGAAAAGGTATAAAATAACATTACAAGGCAAACTGTAGCATCAAATCAACTTAATGTGTCTTAGAAAGTAAGGAAATTAAAACAGTTTAAAAACCATGTGGACATCTGTTTCGTAAACAAAGCTCCTCAACCAATGACAGCGTTAAATGTGTTAAGTGATGAAGACGAGTGCCAACACACTTTGCAACAAGTGCTATTATGGATTTAAAAAAAACATACTTCGACGTTTCAAATCATTATCAAATTTGGAACAAGGGCAGATAAAACAATGTTCTTC
>NW_013952985.1:109479-112698 GCF_001266775.1 Austrofundulus limnaeus | reverse complement strand
GCACCGAGCAGCCTCGCAAAATCTGGTCCCAGCAGTTTGGGAAGAAAATGGCAGCAGCTGCTGACGAAGTGTCAACATCCCTACATCATCAGTCAGAAAAAAACCAACAAACATCGCTCAAACTAAATTCTTCATTTTAACAGGTTAAAATAGTAAGCTGCAGACTTGTATAAAGTACCACAAAGTGATACTTGAGTAAAAGTATTAAAGTATCTGATATTTTTTATACTTAAGTATTAAAAGTAAAAGTATTGATTTAAAATGAGCAGTTAGATTTTCTGTAATGACATTTATCAGGAGGTGAACTCCCCCAAAAACTGCAGAAATAACTGAATCGTATTAAAATAATTAATTTATGTTAAATTTAGGATACTCTAGTTTTACCGTTTCAGTTAATTTACATATATCAAGGCTGCACAAACCTTAAATCTTACCTGAAGGCTGCGGCCAAATGTAATAATATAATTAATGAAATACAAGCACTTCTTAGGTACAGGCCTTTTATTTTAATAATTATGTCCTGCTGGAGTGTGACATGATCAGAATTTTACATGTTTATACTTCTCATTCAACCACAATTAAATTCACTCTATCTAGGAGTAGGAATGCGCGAAATAAATGATATACGGTAGAAACGATATAAATTTGTCCTTTGAAAGAGATCTGTAGTCTACCGGCCAACTGCGCAATTTTTTTGATGATGTAACCAGCTGGAGTCAAAATAGAGGAAGCGGGAAGCAGCGTGGCTGAGAGTGCTAATGAAGAGGGGAACAAAACTTATCCGGACCTGGTTCAGGTGTGCGAAAATGAACGCCGAACTGTTTACATGTTTACATGATGGGGCGTCCTCCGGTCGGATGCTGACCGACCACACWGCTTGCTGCGGGAGGAGCGCGCGCCGCGGCACGTGGTGATGCAGCGAGGCGACTGTCTCTGCAGGTGAATTAATGCTCCAGACGCACAAAAGCTCGCTGAGTCTGGACCTCGTTTCTCCTGCGGTCATAGCGCCACGACGCACGGCCGAATGCGCGCTCAGTCCAAAGTGCGACTATAAAACTCAGCCATTACTGTCTCTTTGTACAGCGGGGAAGAGCTGTGTGAAAGGGTGACAGTCAGACTGTCTTTCCAAAAAAAAACATTAATAAAGTAAAGCATAAACATGATGATTGTCACCCCGCCGGAGCGCGCACAGATTAAACACTTGGAGTACAGAAAAAATAATCTACAAAGTGTGTAGAAAGGAATATATACAAGCAATTTGTTTTACCACCTTATACACATACATACTAGCGGTGTAAGAAAATATCGATACACTGAAATATCGCGATATTTCATTTCCTGATACTGTATCGATGTTCTAAAGCCCTGTATCAATTTTTAATTAAGGTTTAAAATGTCAACCTTCATGCCAACCGTTCTTTTTTATGTTGTAGTTCAGCCTCTGACCACTAGTTGGCAGCAGTGAGCCAGCCATTTGGCTCCTCTACCTCTTGAGCGCCAGAGAGTAAGCGTAGCATTAGCATTGTAAGGAATTAGCTTTTTTTTTCAGTAAGAGGTTTTTATTTAATAGAATTTTTGGACAAAAAAAATCGCAATATATCGCAATATATTGCCTTGCTTACAGTATCGTTTTTGTTCAGTATATCGAATCGTGACCCCTCTGTTATGATATGTATCGTATCGCCAAATTCTTGCCAATACACAGCCCTAATACATACATACGTACATACATACATACATACATACATACATACATACACAATAACAAGCTGGAATGAAAACAAGTAAAAATGAAATAAAAGAAATTAGTTTTTACTTCTTGCCTTTTTAAAAAAAAATGTAAAGAGTAGAAGTAAAAAGTACGCTGAAGAATAATTACTCAAGTAAAGTACAGATACCCAAAAATTCTACTAAAGTACAGTAACAAAGTATTTGTACTTAGTAACTTTACAACTCTGGTAAGCTCTGAATTGAAACCCACGTTTTCCACAATGTGGAGTGGCAGCATATCTTTAGTAACACACAGACTCACAAGCTGCTTGTTTGTCAGTTTATTGCACACAAAAATACGTCATCGTGTGGGACTAATTGCGGTAATTGAAAAGTGGCAAATATTATCTGTTTTTGTGACATTTAATTGCACACAATGCGATAATGCCCAACACTAAGGCAGCCTGATTCACTATGGCAGCCACAGCCAACTGACCCTAAACAAACAAAAAAGACTAACTCATTCAATTTTACAGATAATGATCTACAATTTATCATGGTAGTAGCTGAGACTGATCCTYAAAACATTCTCAGTGATAACAACTATTGGAATAAATCTATTTGTTAGTAAATTTTCTCATAAAATGGTTGGATTTGGTGAAACCGTCAGAAAATAATCAGTAGATGAACATCTTCAAATAATTATCTTTTGAAGTCAATTCAAGCCTGGCCACCACAACTAATCAACATGCTCCAACACAAACATGGCTACAACTAATGCCTGGTTCACTCAACAAAATAATTGTGGCGATTTTGCTTTTCTGACAATCTTAAGGATGCTGTGATTATGGTCTGGTGTGTTAAGAATGATTGAGTTGGTTTGGAAGGACGTCAGGACTGTTCCCATCTCAAATCAGTGATATTCAACATGGATTGTTTTCTATCCCAGCATGTGTTGTTTCTCACTCATTTCAACAGATACTAAAATAAATTGTGATGTGATAGTAACAGAGTTATTCATAACACATACTGAGTATCATATTGTGTTAGATCACACACGTTGTCATCAAGGTTTTGCCAAAACAGCTACAATCATCATTTCTCACTAATAGGCAAAATTTGGGAAAACTCTGGCATTAAAGGTGGGAAGCAATAAGTATTCCTATAATGAGTGCTAGGTTTTTATTTTTCAAGTTTCAGTGAATTTTAAACTTTGTATTTCCAGTCTTGCATTAAAGTAGCAGATGCTAATAACCAGGGTTCCACATAAAAGTTTTGGTCTGGTTCTCAGGGGAGAACCTAGGGTTGTTGCTTGGTGCTCGCTCATATTTTCCTTCACTCATTTAACACATTTATGGTGTCAGGGCATCTAACGTCCCCTGTTCTGTTTTATGACTCCTATCAGCTGCAACGTCTCAGGACATCATAATCAGTCCAACAAGTTTTTTATTTTATTCTTTTACTCTGCATAAATTTTTTAAACTACCTAAGTGTCCGAGGGGCTGGGTG
>NW_013952985.1:107508-108926 GCF_001266775.1 Austrofundulus limnaeus | reverse complement strand
CATCTTTGTTTTAATATGGGGCAAACAAATGTTCTGTTAGTTAATGTGGTTTAATTAGAAAAACTCAGTGAATCTCACAAAGACTCAGCCTGTGCAACGCTGAGACGCGTTCGCCTCTTTCAGGAGGAGAGTTTAGTCACTCTCACAGAGTTGGACAGATCTGATTGATAACAACGCTCTGAACATATATTTAATATAAAGTTATGTTTTACAGACCAAAGTCTCTGGTAGTTCAGGAGCAAAGTGCAGGAGGAGATCAGGACTGACCTCTGCAGCCGCTCTTCAACCTGCCTCTGCTGAAAACTGCTCTCACTGAAAGTCCCGCCCTGCTCTGCTCTGATTGGACAAAACGGCTCTGGACTTCATCTGATTTGTTGAAGGCAGTGTCCGTTTAATCCTTATATCAGGGTCCCGCTGTCCTTACAGGCTCTGTGAGCACAGCACTTCGTGATCCAGTCACACCAGTGCGGCTGGATTTTTTTAAATTTTATTTCTTTTTTAAGAAATTTGGTTGCATTTGCGACCAAACTGGTCACACTCTAGAGCTCTGCTAGCTGTTGTTTTGACAGACAGTCAGGTACAATTTTAGGTATGCAAGTGAGCTTTATGACATTTTCTTTCCTGAACAGGTGTGTTTGACCAGTACGGGTGTCCTCTGGTCGTGTTCCCAGTGGAGTCTCAAATCAAGCTCTCAGATCTCAGCCCAGCAGAAGTTGTGGACTTCATAACCTACTTTAAATGTCTGCACAGGTGTGTAAGATAAAGAGCACCCTGGTGGGCGAGGGTTCAGGGTGAACTCATGCTTTCCTCGTCCTCTGTCTGCAGTAAGAAGCAGGAAAAACAGAGTCTGGTGTCGGTGGTGACCGACCTGAGAGATTCATCGCTCCCTACCACCAAGTTCATCGCTGAGACTCTGCTGCTGCTGGAGGTACTGTCATCATGGTCTTCTGTGGGTCCTGTCCTGCAGCATGCAGAATAGGGGTAGAAATCTTTAGGTACTTCATGGTTCACTTTGATTCAGAGGCTTGCTACACGATTATAAATTAGTTATTAATTCATTTTGATTCATAWCCACACTTCAAACTAAGTCCTGAGCAGACCTAAAAACATTTTGTTTACACCTTTGTGTAAAACAGTTTTCATTCAAACCAGATTATAAGAACTGGCTGAACAAAGAAAGGAGTTAAAGWACAAAGTTTCTCCTTATACTCGAGACCCCATTATACAAACCCCAAAACCAGAAAAGTTGGCACGTTGTGTAAATTGTAAATAAAAACAGAATACAATGACTTGCAAATCATTTTCAACCTATATTCAATTGAACACTCTGCAAAGACCACATACCTAACGTTCGAACTGGTAAACTTTGTTATTTTTTTGCAAATATTAGCTCATTTGGAATTTGATGCCTGCAACAT
>NW_013952985.1:105322-106515 GCF_001266775.1 Austrofundulus limnaeus | reverse complement strand
AAAGGAAAGGCGATGTAACACAGTGGTAAAAATGTCCCTGTGCCACCTTTTTTGCAATGTGTTGCTGCCATTAAATTCTAAGTTAATGGTTTTTTGCAAAACAAAATAAAGTTTCTCCTTTCGAACATTTAATATATTGTCTTTGCATTCTATTCAGCTGAATATGGGTTGAAAATGATTTGCAAGTCATTGTATTTTGTTTTTATTTACAATTTACACAACGTGCCAACTTTTCTGGTTTTGGGGTTTGTACATTAAAGGGGCAATATCATGTAAAATCAACTTTTTTGAGTTTTATATCATGTTATAAAGTTATACTCTCATAAAAAACATGCCCAAAGCCTTGCTTTGACTCATTCATGCATGTTTGAGAAATCCTGCAGTGTTTTTAGGAAGCCATGCTGAGGAGCAAAACGACAGGTGGGGACCAGAAACGCCTTTTGGTACCAGAAACGCCTCTGGGACGTGTCTTTAAGCTGAACTTCCTCATCAAGGAGCACACCCCCCCACACCTCGCCCCACACACCCCGCCCATGACTCCTGCAGGCTCTCAGCAGTAACAAAGTAAATGAGTGAAAGTGAAAGTGAAACTTAAACTGTCTGCTGAGCTCTCAATACTACTTCTCACTCAGTGAAGCTCTTTCCTGATTCAAAATACCTTTTGAGAAAATGTATGTTCAGATGCCAAGTAAACACCCACCCCTCCGCACTGAAATGGGCGGGACAGAAGCCGAAGGAGGTTCTTAAAGAGACRGAGGCCAATTTCAAGGCGTTTAGAAGAGGAAGTGATGAGAAGATATGTTTATTTTCTATTTAAACATAAAAACAGCATTTTAATAACAACTAAAGGTGACATGGATACTTTATTATGGTATAGTGTTTAAATGAATGCCTGAGAAACACATAATATTGGCCCTTTTAATGAATACAATAATCAGACTGGGCTGTGCTGTGTGGAGAGTAGCAGGAAACACACCAAGTTTTAAGTTTCAAAATCACTGAATTCTCAATGTCTGCCACCAGAAAGCAATTTGCATAAACAATTTAGAAAATTTACAGCCCGTTTTTGTGTGCATGACTTAGGATGACTGTATTCTAGGCCAGTGGTTCCCAAAGTTGGGGTCGGGACTCAAAGTGGGGTCCTGAAAAGATTTTCTAAATTAATTTCATTTTTGCCTTAGTTGCCTAAAATG
>NW_013952985.1:101832-104015 GCF_001266775.1 Austrofundulus limnaeus | reverse complement strand
AAACAATAGAGGTCAATGAGAATATGTGTTCATAACAAATGAAAATAAATAATTAAATTGTGTTCATGCCGGTCTCAAACCCTGGTCACCTGCTCTCTGGTCCAACACTCTACCCATTGCCCTGTTGGAGGCTTGTTGTGAAATGAGCTGGGCATTGCACAACAACACCGTGATGGTTTTTTATACTGAGGAGGAGGAGTCTCACCCGGGGGTTGCTAGGTAAGGGGCTGAACGCAGGTTCAGGTGGGTTGTCGTACAGCTTGTGACATCACAAAATGACAGAAGTATAAAACGTGTCGTTAATATACATTAGAAATACATTTACTTACAGTAAATATGCCCCTGGGTGCATTTTTTTTGTTCCTAGGACTGTTTTTTTTAAGAAGTACATACCCAAAGTTGAGTTAAAAAAAACCTTTGCATAATAGGTCCCATTTTAATATATAGCTAAATTTTATGTTTTGTTGCATGCTGGTACAGAGGGAAAAAAACTTTGGGCTGGCCCGCAACATGGGAATTTGAGTAGCAAACACAATACAAATGCTTCAGGTTCTGCCAGCACCCTCCTGTCCTGAATGATCCCTAGACAGATGGGACAAATCTCGTTCTGATCTRTCTTATGAAACATGAAGCCAGACACTTGAGGACAGAGGCGAACAAAATGAACCTGTAGTGACAGAAACTTTTCAAAAAGTATAAAATGGAATTGTTTCACTCTACTCTGAGACGGCACCTGACCATTAAAATTTTTTGTTTTTTTCGTTTACTATTCACATCACGCTTAAACCAGGAATAGACCCACATTTGTTCTAATATAGAAGAAAAACTACAAGAGATAAAAGGAAAAGGTTAATTTTCTTAGTTTAAGGAGGCACCAGGGGTGAAAGTAAGCCTGTACGGTCTGATTCTGTGTACCACTAAAAGCTGAAGGCTAGTCCGTCCAAATTCACATCTACTTTCATCCTGTCTTCATGGTTGACAAAGGACCTGGGTCAGCCGGGTCCTTTGAAGGACACAGTCTCTGAATTTGGACACAGCAAACGTGTTGTTTGGTTTTATGATGTACCACACTGAGCATGGACCACAGTATGGAATATCCTGAGTTGTTTCAGGGGCTTAGAAAGAAAATTAAGCAGTATGTTAAGGCTGGAAGACTATCTCCATCAAAATAAACAAATAGTACAGATTAAACTAGGTTTGAGTTTTTCCACTGATGGGTCATTGTTTTGTTTTTTTCTGTATGTACTGTATATCCCAGCAGTTTAAAATCTTTTCGCAGATGCAGTCTTCTTGATTACCGTACACTACATGTGTATGCATGCCAGAAACCGTTTGAAGCTAACTACATTAACTTACAGAGCTGAACTTCATGTTGTCAATGTTTGTGTCTGAGGAGTAACTTTTTTTATGTTTCAGTTCCCATGACTTGCACTGTGCTGTAGCTGCAGGCCTTTCAGCTTGTGTAATAGATCTGTGTATTCACTGCACTGACTTTTACRAACAACAGATTTTTATATAACACAGATGAACAACAGTTAAAGAAAAAAAATTAGCTTTTTAAATGATCATAATATAACAATAAAAGTAAGAATTACCCCCCAAAAGAAAATAATTGAGGTTCACATCAGAAATGTAAATCTTTGAATCGACTGACATGAAAACCTAATCAATATTCCTCAACAAAAAACAAATAAAAAATGAAAGGGCCTAGCATTCCTTGAACGAATGTATTGCCTGTTACCTTTTAATACCAGAGTTTTAGACTAAGATTATCTTATGATGAGAAATGGAGAATGTTAGGGAAATAAAATAATAGTTGTTGCCATTGTCACCTAACCTTAAATAGTTGTGATCTCATACCGTGGTTGGTTTAAACAAAAGGATTCATCAATTGATTTTTTTGGGAATTTGGTATCGATTCATGAAATCCTCTGATTCAGTTCAATCCCCTGGCCTGTTTGTCATGGTTTTTATGTTTGCACTTCTTAGAACAAGTGTTATTGTGGTACTGCTTTATTTTCAGATATTTTATTTCTCAAAAATGTAAATGTAGTAGTAGTAGTAGTCAGAGACTAGTAGTAGATCAGGACTCTACCACAGAGCAGACAGTGTCCCTACAAACCCAGGAGCCAGGGAGAAAGAGAAATCACACACACGACAGGCCCTGGAGCAGTGTGGTTATC
>NW_013952985.1:98189-99382 GCF_001266775.1 Austrofundulus limnaeus | reverse complement strand
ACAACATTGATATCAATAATTTAAAATAATACAAATTGAACTGAGGTTGGTATTTTTCAGCCGTATAATTAATGCCATCATCAAATGATAAGTTGTTTGCTGTGCTAACTGCTTTATTTTGGCTCCTGCTTCTCTGTAGCCTGTCGAAGGTTATCAGGAACAGTGTTCAATAAGTTTTTAACATCAGTCATTTTTTTAAAGTCTTGATCACAGTTAACTGGATTTACAGCAATCTGAACCTAAGTAGCCTAACTATACTCTCTGTGACACTGGTTGCTGTTCTAATCTGATCATTTAATCTGATTCAAATGTCAAGTTTTCAGCTCATATCGTGTGTGTATGTGATAGATTAAGTTGGTTTTGTGTTTGAAAAAGTTTTTTTTCTGTTTTAYTTTATATTTTCTCTTGTTCATTATCATCAAATGCCACCTAAGTACAACAGAGAAACAGGTAACTGGAGTAATAGTTGGTCCTGGATTGTCTTTGTCTCCATTTCTGTAGCAGCACATGCGAACTGTCCACASTGCATACGTAATTTGGCCTAAGAAGAAACCTGTGAAGTCGTTTCTGAAACTTCTGAGTCCATCCAAGTCCTACACAATCCCTTTCAGAGTAAGTCAGGATCTGATCACAGAGGCTGTTGTTTGATTTTTGATTGCTAACACTGATCTGATTTTGCAGATGATCATGGTTAAAGAGGTCCCAGAGCTTTACAACTACATTGATCGAAGCCAACTCCCAGCATCCCTCGGAGGATACTTCATGTACTGTCACGAGAACTGGGTCAGCTTCATTAAGGTGGAGTTTTACTTTAAATATTTTGAAATAATTTAGGTCACAGCAGTGAATCCTCTTCAACCAGTTTGAATCAAGTGTTTCATGTTCAGTGTATTGATTAGTTTTGTGGTCTTTGATCCACTTAGATTCTGCCAAACCTGGAGCTGGCTTTCCACACTATTAATATATTTTTTTTCTTCAGTTTGTTTTTCAGCATGTATTTATTTTACAGTTTATAAATCAAAACGTTCAGCTCTTTCATTACAGGAATTTCAGCTATTTATATATTTTTTAAGATATTTAACTTTTTCTATTTTCTCATAAAAATTGGCAGCCTTCAACATCCTTAAAACCCTTCACATTATTCTTAAAGCTTTTTTGATTTTGCATTTTTGAAAATTTGTGCTATTTTTTGT
>NW_013952985.1:94949-97139 GCF_001266775.1 Austrofundulus limnaeus | reverse complement strand
GTAAAGTAATTTTAAAACTGTTTATTGGAAAACTGAAGTAATGCATTCTGGGTACATGACGGACTGACGGGAAACAAAAGCACAGGGAACAGGAAACTAGTATCTTTCCTTCAAAATAAGAGCTTGGATTTTAAAGTTTTTCATGTTTCCATTGGATTTTAAAGTTTCCCAGTTCACCTGAAACTCATCAGACTAAAGAAGTCTCTTGGAGGAGAGACGAAACGTTTCACTAAAGAAGAACCCATTCAGAGGACCTACTTATTTTTTCTTTTTGGTTTTTTTTTCTACCTGGATTAGGACGTTTTCCATGTAGTTACTCCAGTTGACCACTAGATGTCAGTCTTCACTTGCATAACATCTTTAAATCTTTTCTGAGTCTCTAACACGAGCTCCAGCGTTTAAACTTTTTTTTTTTTAAAAGGAGCTCCAATTGTAAAGTAAAATAAATCAATACATACAAAATTTTAATATGGATTACAAGTGTTTACTGTTTTTGGTGGGAAAGGGAGTACTAAACATTGCCTTCCCGCTATGTAACCAGACACAAAGCATTGTGGGAAATGAGAATCCTGACCGAGAGCAACAGTCAGGAAGGATGTATACGTTTCCAATACATGTGTTTATCTGGGAGGGGTACTGTTGGGCAGATCATGTGTGTTGTGATTCATTGACAGCCATACCTTCCACTGTTTAAGATAATGACGACTGGTAGATAATTAGTTATTAGCGGTACTGCATTTTAATTTTAGAAAGCGCAAACCYGCTTATGAATTATAAAAATCARTAAGTCTGCTAAAGCGCAAATGAAATATTTAGGTCCGTAATTAGTGAATTTGCTCTTTAGCTGGCTTGTGCCCACCACTGGTTGTAGCTAATTTCCATTATTTCTTGAAAATTATTTTATGCATGAACTCATAGGTATCGTGTGATCTTCTGGTTAATGAAATATGTTTTGTGAATGACTCAAAACTACTACCACACCAAATTTTAGCTTCAAACATAAAGTTATGACCATTTTATTGTTGGCTAGTGTCAATTAACCATTTTTAATTGGGATGACTCCAAAAACTAGTGAGTTGTAGCTAAATGTGCATTCACTGATTAGTTTGGGACTTTTAAAAAATTTTACTCAGTGGTTTGTGAGACATTTTGCTAATGTTACAGATGAACAAACACATGGTACCATTGATTCTGCTTCTGTACTTTGTGTCTTGGACACCACTGTTTAAACTCCTTAACCCGACAGTTTTGTGATGAAGAGCGTACCCCTCTCTGATTAATGAATCTGTTTATGAACGTTTGATGTGCCTGGGCCACTTGAGTATGTTGCTTGTTGTCATGGTGAGGCTGCTGCACATAATGAGCTGACCTCATTAGCAACTGAAAGGTGCCTTTTTTTTGTTCATGTTCTGTCACATGCCATGTTTGGTTGTGCTTTGTCAAATTTCAGTAACCCTGGCTGTACCATTCTCAAAGTCGAACAGCCGGGTACTTTGTCACGTGACCATGTTGTAGATGGAGGCTGACRTATTGGTTTGGGGGTGTTATGGATTAATTATTTATATCTGTTTCACCTTGACGCTGTCCAGTATTCATATCTTATGATAACTAGTTTTCGGCTGTTTTAATCTATTGCCCTAGACTTCAAGACTCCAGCAATGCATGACCTCTCTTATTTTGATAAGGTAGCTTCTGGGCTGAGAGCCCTGTTATTGGTTAGGTGGTTACAGTTATCGAACGGTGATTGGTTGTAAGCATGTCACATGATGTTATATTATTGGCTGCTCTATGCTGAGGGGCAGCCACAACACGACAGACTTCGCTGACTGACCTCTGCTTTGTTGTTGCTCAGATTAAATCATTTGATGACCATACACGCAGACTTTCTGTGCATTTATTCCAATGTGTTTCTGCATTCTTGGTAAATCGTGCCACCACAGTTTTTTGGCGTTGTCGCAGAGACCACTAGGAGATCAACGTACCAAGGCCACATTGCATGTGGACTGATATGAATGAGCAAGGACTGGACTGCTCAGTACCGTGACTCCAGCTGGATGAAAAGAACCTTTTTTATGGTAAATTGTTTTAACAACAGAGATACACTGGTGATGATTGTGATGGATGATCTTGAATAAAAAAAGAACATTGAATTTTTATTTTTGGTTGTTGAAGAAACTGAGAAGATTTTTG
>NW_013952985.1:91435-93555 GCF_001266775.1 Austrofundulus limnaeus | reverse complement strand
CACTGACAGAGGTGGGGCTGCCATGCATCGGCGCCACCGGACCCTCTGACCACCATCAGTAGGCAAGKTGGGTGAAGTGTCTTGCCCAAGGACACAACGACTGMGACGGCTGGACGGGGGATCAAACCAGCGACCTTCTGGTTCCAGGACGACTCCCCTAACCACTCCGCCACAGCCGTGTAGAGTCAAAAACAGGGTGCATTGTTTGCAGATATAAAAAAAATGGGTTAAATAACACTCAAAAAAAATCTTGCAGATATCATAAACACATATTTTCTTTACAAAGTAGCAGATCCAATGTTTAAATAAAAAAATAACAATTTTATAGTAAAATATGGTAATTTTGAATTCAGGGACGTCAACACATTTTTAAAAAAAGTTGAGAAAAGGCCATGTTTACAGCATCCCCTTTTTATTTTCACAATCTATAAATGCTTAGGAAGACTATCTGCTGGATTTTTCTGTAGAGGAACATATTCCTATTATCTGATGTCGGATTCTAGTTTTTCAACAGCCCTGAGTCTTTGCRTTATTTTTTTGGCTTAATGGTTTGTTAAATGTTTTCTTTTGGTGAGAGGTCTGGACTGTAGGAAGGCCATTTATGCATACAGACTCATCTACTACAAAACATCGCTGTTACAATGAATTCAGTACTTAATTTAGTACTATGCTGTAGATTCCCAGTCATCAATTGACTTCTCTGATCTGAACCTGGCTGCAGTCTGGGGTTGAGTAAAATTGTCACAGAGGTGGTTGAAAAGCTGCACAGTGGTAGGGCTACATGGTTGACAGGTTTTGGTTCGAGTTCCTCAAGGCTCTGGATGTTGCTGGGATGTCTTAGCTGACACAACTTTGCAGCATCACCTGGACATCAGGGGTAGTGCTACTGGATTTGCACACTGGATTGATGGTTTCCCTCTTTAAAATGGGTGATAAGCTTCTTTCAATATGACCTGAAACAGCAGGTGGAGGATCAACACCTCCATATCTGAGGCCATGGCATCCAGTTTGGAAAAGTGTAAATTGTCTCTGGGTTAGGATTAAGACTGTTTTTGACTTTTTGGAATTGGGGTTGTACATACAGAGGATGATAATATATCTATTAATGTTTATTTGTATCAAAAATCTGATCAGAAACCATGTTTGGGGAAAAAAAGAGTACAGTAAGTCTGAAAATTTACAGATTAATTTTGGTGTTTAAACCTTTTAAAGTGACTTTTGCTCTGTATGGCAATCTGCAGGAGATGCACACGTTCCTTCAGGAGTTCCTATCTGTGCTGCAGCGGCTGCCCTCCTTCATCTCCAAGCTGCAGGCTTTGTCCAGGTTGCCACTGCCCACAACGCTCAAAGAGCTCCAACACTTCTGCAGCACAAACAAGACAGAGTACCTGCAGCTCAGGAGGTCAGGTCCACTTCTCACTCACCTCCCTATTCATGTCATGTTTTGAATACATAAAAAAACATTTCATATCTTAAAAAAATGTTTGTTTATTGTACATTTCACTATGTATGGACGGTTGATATAGTTCCTCTGTTGCTTTTTTAAATTAATAATTTGAGAAAAATTAAGAGGTTGAAAACAAGCTGAATCTCCCTGAATGTATATAGCACCAGTTCACAACTAAAGTTGTCTCAGGGCAATATACAATTCATTTGAATTCAGTTTATTTCTAAAGTTCAAGTCACAACAAGTGTCGTCTCAGGCACTGTCCAAAAACTATCAATCTAAGGAAGCCAGCAGACTGCACTGAATCTTCACTTCATCATGGTCTCCCATCCTGAATGGCAACAAAGGAAAATCTCCTCCCTTAACAGGAAGAAACCTCCATCAGAACCAGAACAGGCGGCCATCTTCCTCGACCTGCTGGGTTTGGGGGACAGGAAAGACTCACAGAGAAACACATAACTGGTCTAGGTGTATTTTCCTCTGGAAGTGACAAAGAAGAACATATTGGTAGAAACTAGATACCACATAGCAGTAACATAATGAACCCCGCACGCACAAATGCACCAGAACTCAGAAGTCTTTATTCCTAATAAATGTCATGCTACCAGGTGCATCCTAAAATTGTAGTGGTTTGCGGGGGGGTCTTTTTTTTCTGGGTTGGTTGACCTGATGG
>NW_013952985.1:80991-82921 GCF_001266775.1 Austrofundulus limnaeus | reverse complement strand
GTGGAAAATGACGTACGCAAGGTTTTTGTGCGTACGCACCGTTGATACATGAGGCCCCAGGTGGTCCGGTTTATTCTGTACTAGTTGTCATCTAAAAATAGTCCGATGCCAACTCCCACATAGTTACRCATTGCTGGAATTTATTCTATGCGGGAACTTCCCGCATTATTATAAAAATTAGATTTACGGGAATCGATCATTATATGTGCAATCCCCGCAGCGAATTTCAGACCCTGCAAGTACTCTGACACTGCAGCTGTCGCTTTCTGCTTTGAAACCAATTCCATCTTCATTTTTCAGAATCCCATCAACGTTTCTTTAGTTTGTTATTGCTACGAGCTCTCGTGCTAAAGGAGTAYGAGACCGCGAGAGAGTTCACTCCTCCCACAATAAGAAAACAGGAGGGGAGGGGTCAGTTGAGCCCCCTGTGCACCGGAGCACAGAGAGGGAGAGGGACGAAGTAAACGAACAAGCAGGAAAATGAAAATTATCGTCCAAATTTTTTTTACCGACCTCAAAATAATTTATCGTGCAATTAATTGATTTATTGATTATTGCGACAGGCCTACTGATAATAACAAGTCTCTGTTCTTATGGATGGAGCTGATGAAGCTCTCTGACTCCGGCTCTGAACAAAATGTGTTCCCAGGTTGCTGAGGACATTGCAACTCATCGAGAGAAGCTGCAGCTCTTCACAGCTGAGACTCTCCAGGATTCTGCAAAGGCAGCAGCGGTCCTGTCTGAGTTTGAGACCAACATTTACAGTCCTGCTATGGTACAGTGTTTTTTTTAATTTGTCCCAAATGTAGATGATGAAATTAGACTGTTCTGTTTAGAGATTCTGTGGAGAACTGGAGTAATGAGTCACTAGAATTGATTTGTTCGCGTCACACTCTCCCCCCAGATTCTGATTCAACGTGCTGAACATGTGATTCACATCCTGGAGGAGATCTTTCCTTTGGAAGTTCAGACCAAAGAGTACTGGGTTCTGGATCTGAACACTCTGAAGGAGAATCTTTGTTCTGAAGTGCGTTTTATTCTCCAAACCCTCAGAGCAGTTTCCAGCTATCATCACTGTTACAGCAAGGTAAGTTCTTCATGGCAGCACACAGCTCAGACCTCCTGCATCATCAGAATCTCTTTACTTACCGGTACCTTCAACTAACTTTTTCTCTGAGTCAAATTAGGATCGTCAATTGGAAGGGGGGTGAATATTTATGCAATGGTTTATTTTACAATTTTATTACTATCTAATTAGTATTACTCTAAACAAATTGGTTCTCTGTGACATTTAAGGTTTTTTTTTTCCTGTAAAGAAGGCTGATTTATATTGACCACGATTAAATTGATAGCAAGGAAAGCACAAAATATTCATGGAGATGAATACTTTTTATAAGCACTGTATGTATAGATGTGTGTGTGTGTGTGTGTTTCCAGAAAACAGCAGCCTTGTGTGGACAAATGTGTTAGTTTTAGGATAAATGGTCAGGGTTAGGCTATAAAATTACCAGAAAATGAATGGAAGTCAATCCATGATCCCCACATGGATATAAAAACAAATGTGTGTGTGTGTGTGTGTGTGTGTGTGTGTGTGTGTGTGTGTGTTTATATATTGTTAGCCTCATAGCATATACACTCCTGATCAAAATCTTAAGACCAGTCAAAAAAAGTGCAAGAATTTGCATTTTGCACTATTGGATCTTAAGAAGGTTCTAAGTAGAGCTTCACAATGTTAAAAGAAGAAATCAGTGCAAGAGACAAGAACTTTTGAGCAGGAATTTTCTGAAAACTGCATTTACACTCAAACATGATTTCTTTCAGCTGATCAAAAGTTTAAGACCATAGTCTTTAAAAGACACGGGACGATCCTCTACCCAAATTAAGGCCATTACTGGTGCTGACTGCAGCCCAATAACCATCAGACCATCTG
>NW_013952985.1:76536-80478 GCF_001266775.1 Austrofundulus limnaeus | reverse complement strand
CAGATGGTCTGATGGTTATTGGGCTGCAGTCAGCACCAGTAATGGCCTTAATTTGGGTAGAGGATCGTCCCGTGTCTTTTAAAGACTATGGTCTTAAACTTTTGATCAGCTGAAAGAAATCATGTTTGAGTGTAAATGCAGTTTTCAGAAAATTCCTGCTCAAAAGTTCTTGTCTCTTGCACTGATTTCTTCTTTTAACATTGTGAAGCTCTACTTAGAACCTTCTTAAGATCCAATAATGCAAAATGCAAATTCTTGCACTTTTTTGACTGGTCTTAAGATTTTGATCAGGAGTGTTTACTTAATTCATTTGTGACCAAATATGTCTTGGGCAACGATATGTAAATATGTACAGTATGCTTTATTTTTATTTTTACCGAATAGATTTTTTTAAAATTGCATCAGTAATTTGCAAAGTTAAAATGATAAACTCATTGACCTCTAACTTAGGTCAGCAGCTGGTACCATCTGGTTCTCTGTGAGAACTTTCTTCAAGAGCTGCTTTCAGGGCTTCACAGAAAGCCTCCGTCGACCGTCCCTGCGTGGAGACGGAGGCTGTCCTCGTTCCTGAAGAAGAATCCGTCTCCAGACGTCGAGGAGCTGCTTCATCTGGCTCAGCTGTCTGATGTCGTCCCAGATGATGAGCTGCAGCAGGCCGGCAGACAGGTTTCTCAAAGGTTAGAAGAAGTCTCTCATTGTGTTCAGTGGAAACTTGGCATTAAAAAGATGTTTGAGAACCCACATCTGTCCGACAGTGTTGTTTTCGTTAACGACGATGAAATATTTTTGTTGACGCCCACTTTTTTCATGACGGTAACAAGACGGTAACGAAATGAACATAGCTCTATGATGACTAAGACGTGAYGAAACGTGTGTGAGTTTTCGTTGACGAGACAGTATGAAAATGTTAGTCGGTGGTCTGTCAATCATTTAGAATGCAGAGTGGAGCGAGGGACAGCAGCGCTGTTACACACACGCGCACACACAACAGCACAAAACATTTCCTCCCGTTCTCACAGCCTGCGCCGCTTCGCAAAAAAAAAAAAAAAGTTTGTCACCTGTAGCTTAACCAGGGAGCAACATGTCCACCATTATTAAAAGCTGTCTCAGGTCCATTCTGAGCTCAGAAGCTGTTTGTTTACGATCATGACGAAAGTAAAACTCTTCTTCGTGTGTTTTTTTTATTTTATTTTTTGGCGGGGGGAGTTAACAACTGTGCATGTCAGTGCTTCTGTTCTGAGTAAAAGCCTGGTGCATGTAAACACTCATTTGCACAAGTTTACCGTATTTTCTGGACTATAAGTCGCCTCGGAGTATAAGTCGCAAAAGTAAAAATATGTGTCATGAAGAGAAAAAAACCACAGATAAGTCGCAGCTGAGCATAAGTCGCATTTATTTAGAAATGTATTTTATAACGTCCAGGAACAAACACATACC
Source organism: Austrofundulus limnaeus (assembly GCF_001266775.1). Lineage (NCBI taxonomy): Eukaryota > Metazoa > Chordata > Actinopteri > Cyprinodontiformes > Rivulidae > Austrofundulus > Austrofundulus limnaeus. Next base: position 79,041 of record NW_013952985.1, on the reverse strand, counting down.
TGAGATGCAGAATAGGTTTAATTAACATTATGCTACAAACCAGCCAGTCCAAAAAACAAATTACAGTTCACCGCAGGTTCACCGATCTCACTCCACATCACTGAATCTGTTAACGTCTTCATCCTCAGTGTCTCTTCTGAACAACTCTGCCAACTCTGGAGGAAGAGGAAGTGCTGCCGTAATCTCCTCTTCTGCAGGGCTGTCATCAGACTCAGCAGTTTGTAATCTGCAGAATAAGATTTTCTTTTGGGCTGCATTTTGTTTGTGTCCAGTCTCTCAGTTTTCATTAATGCTTCGGTTATATAAACGAGCACAAAAAGACATTCACAATTATGTGGCGCCCCCTCATGGCTGTAGGTAGTATTGTTCATGTCAGTCATTTAATATTAAATGCAACAGCAAAAAAAGAGGCGCCCGAGAGAGAGAGAGAGAAAACATAAATAAGTCGCTCCGGTGTATAAGTCGCAGGATGAGTCAAACTATGAAAAAAGTGCGACTTATGGTCCACAAAATACGGTAATAGTCTACTAACTACGTTTAGGACTGCATGATGTCCGTTTTTATAAAAACAGATGCATCTTCATGGTCCTGGCTGACAAGTTTGAGTTGAACATGTCTGTCCCCTTTATTGCTTATAATATTGGGCATGTGTATTGTGTATGTTCATTACACTTTAGCTAATTCTGAGAAATAAAGCCACAAAGTAAGAATGTTTTTTTTATTTTGGGCATTTTTAGAGTAACACAAAATCACAAATGTTAACACAAATTACTCACATTAATTTGTAAAGACTAATATGTTGTCTTTGTTTAAAGACTAAAATTAAACTAATTTACTATTATTTTTTTGTTAATAAGCTTCGGAGAAGGGTGGGATTACTTTTTGACTTCTTCCCATTCCTTTTCAAATATGTTAATTTTGTCAACACTTTATCATTTTTTGTTTTATTTTGTATACATGTTTGAAATAAACTAAACTAATAAAAAAAACATTTTTTACCTCCGCCAAGGAGGTAATGTTTTCGGTCGCGTATGTCTATCGTTCTGTCTGTGGACAACATTACTCAAAAACTTGTGGACAGATTGTCATGACAGTTTTACTACATGTGGGTACTGGGCCAAGGAACACACCTTTAAATTTTGGTGATGTTCCGGATCACGATGCGGACACAGGAATTTTTTTTCTATTAATCCTCTGAGATCGGCAAAGCTGTGATGCTTTCACAGGGCTTCTGTAAAAAACAGTGAGCTGGATTGGACAGCACGGACTTCAAACTTTATAAAAGTAATGTTAAAACCACATTTAATGATGAATAATTTTTTTGTCATAATGTGCGCGTTTAGAGAACGTTTTGTGACCAGGAAGTRTKTGACTKCACCATGAAACCTATTTTTCCCATTTCCTCAAACACACCACATTGTCGTAGCCTGGGCTTGTAAACAGATCGATGAAGAACGAGGAAGAGGAGTGATGCRTACAGGTGCGGTGGAGTTCAGACTCRGAGGTTGTTTGTTTGTTTGTTAATTTTTATTATTTAAATTAGACCAGGGGAGAGGTAATGTTTTCGGTCGCGCTGACCCACTCGCTTTCAGAGTGACTGTACCAGGAAGCACTTTAAAAAGAGAGTCAAACCATTACAAACTCATACAAGGGGATAAAACAGATGTTTTACATGGTGAAATGTGACTGATGAAAACTTAGGAGCTTAATCTGACACCAGTTTGATGATGAATAAYGTCGRGTGACGAGTCTGACTTTTTTTTTTCACATTAGACTCCACCGAGAAGAAATCCCGTGCATACTRCCTGCTTAAATGTTCGTTACGTCAGGACTTATTCTGTAAATGTGTTTCCATCTCTGCTTTTGTGYATTAACTCCTACAGGATGGRGGAAATTGGTCTTGGCGGAGGTTTGCACTCTCCGAGTGCTTCTAGTTTTTAAAGTTTTCKTCGACTAAAACCATTAAATATAGAAATAACTAAAACCGACTAAAACTAAGAAGTATTTTTGTTCAAAAGACTAAGACTAATATTAAAATGGCAGTCAAAAACAACACTGCTGTCAGAGTCACAAAATTTATAAAACTGAGGAAATGAAGCAAAGAAAAAAGTCTGGATAAAATAACAAAAGCTTACTGTAATTTAAAAAAACAAAGTCAGGTGCTGGGATGGTTTAGCCATTAATGTTCTGTCAAAGAATAATGAGTGACTTATAAATGTGACATGAGTATGAAGAGAGGAAGAAATTCACCTACAGGAGTCAGGCTTTAGACTAGCACTGATTGGGTGGACTGATATTTTTAGCACATCATGTTCGTAGGAAAAAAAAATTGTATAGGTCCTCTGGACGGGTTCTTCTTCAATGAAACGTTTCGTCTCTCCTCCAAGAGACTTCTTCAGTCTGAGAGTTTCAGGCAAAATTCAGGCTTTTAAGCCCAGCCTCCAGGTGACTGATACTCACATCACATGGCTATCGTTGACACCTAATTAACCCTTATTGTTAACA
>NW_013952985.1:74005-75450 GCF_001266775.1 Austrofundulus limnaeus | reverse complement strand
TGTTAACAATAAGGGTTAATTAGGTGTCAACGATAGCCATGTGATGTGAGTATCAGTCACCTGGAGGCTGGGCTTAAAAGCCTGAATTTTGCCTGAAACTCTCAGACTGAAGAAGTCTCTTGGAGGAGAGACGAAATGTTTCATTAGAGAAGAACCCGTCCAGAAGACCTATACAATTTTTTTTCCTTTGATTTTTTACCTGGATTACTGAGATGCATCAGGACATCATGTTCGTAGTAACTTGAATGTTGTATTGAGTAAACAATGTAGTTTATCATTTTAACTTTGCTCAGCTTTCACAGAGACACTCTTGTTGCTGACAGTTTTACATTTTTACTTCATCAGATGCCTGATGTTGAGAGAGCTCCTGATTTCATCTGGACCTGTGTCGGAGGAAAAGCTTCAGCTTGCCTTGCAGTGGCAGTATGAGTTTTTGCACAGCGGCAATGAGAGTCATTTCTCTGATTCCTCAAACAGCATGCCTGGTGATGGTGAGCCCAGTTCCTCTGAGCCTGGATGCACTCTGTGCGATGATACAAAAAAAGAACTGGGTCTTCCTTCAACATCACCTGCTGTTTCTGAGATGGGCTCAGCTGACGGGAAAGCCCCTTCACTCCTCAGTTCACACTCTGGTTCTGATAGAACCAGGAGCCTGGTGGAGATTATAGATGGTCAGCATCACAGGGAGGAGTTGGATCAACAGCCTGTGGGAAACTCAAGCATTCAGACCAGCTCTACAGTACAAGTAGAGTCCTTCAAGGTGAAACGATCTGCTGCAGCACCTGATAATCCTTGGCTAAGCTTGCCAGTAGATGACTTGGAGAATTCATATACTGTCATCGTTACCTCAAAGCCAGGACCACAACAGACAGACCTACAAGTCCATGAGGCTTCTGGACGTCATGTTGCTGTCGATCCAACGAACAGGTCTAGAGACCAGCACCTGCACACAGAGTCCACAGACACCCAGACTAAAGACTGGAATTTACACCCTCAAGCAGATGTTTGTGATCCTGAACTCAGCCTCATTAACAACATTCTGACCAGCGTGAATATGGATGTCAGAGATGAGTCCGTCTGCAGCACCAATCCCTGGGATTTCACTTACCACCAGTCCAATGCTGTTGACAGGTAACGTTGATCTGGATTAATTTTTATATTTAGGGGAAGCATCCCCTTAGAAACATCTTAATTCTGACCTTTCACTAAACAGGTGTTGTGTATTTTTCAGGCACATACTTCATTTCTGTATCACAATCACATAACTGTTACCTTCAGTTATGAAAATGCTGTATACGTCTAAGTTCCTTGAAATTGTCTCTTTAAGAACGTTCTATCATTTCCAACACTCATATGTACAGCAGGTAAAATAAGTATTGAACACGTCACCATTTTTCTCAGTAAATATATTACTAGAGGTGCTAATGACATGAAATTTTCACCAG
>NW_013952985.1:71034-72161 GCF_001266775.1 Austrofundulus limnaeus | reverse complement strand
CTGGTGAAAATTTCATGTCATTAGCACCTCTAGTAATATATTTACTGAGAAAAATGGTGACGTGTTCAATACTTATTTTACCCACTGTATGTCTCGCATGTCTCCACAATACTTAGTGGTAGGGGTCGTCTGTAGAGTGGGAGCTTGAATGCAGATTGAGCTCCAGGGAGGAGCTTTGTGTAAATAGGCGGAGTTTTGTACCACCAAATGTTTGGTCAGCTCCACATGGCAATGACAGGAGATTCAAGAATTTTTTTCAAACACGCATGAATGAGTCAAAGCAACACCTGGTGTGCTTTTGATGAGGGAATGGCATAATAGCATGATACAAAACTCGAAGTACATTTTGTATAACCCCCACCCCCGTTAATATGCTTTACACCAGGGGTCACCAGTATTGTGCCCGCAAAGATTTTCTGAGTTGCCCGCAGGACACATTCTTAAAATAGCACTTATCGACTGACCATCATTAAAGCAGCGCACCAAATGCTAAACAAATGTAACCAAAAGTTACCCGTGTGCTCTTTGGAACTTTTATTAACAAAACACTTTCTAAAGAATGTCAACAAGAGCTGCTGTTAAAGCCACATCTCCCGTTAAACACAACAAACGCTCAACAAGTTCTCTCCTGCATCTCTCTCCGAGCCCATCTATCCTGCTGACCGCAGCTCCTCACAGGCACACACTTAACTCCACCCCCAACCTAGGCCTTTCACGATAACAAATTTTGCTGGGCGATAAATTGTCTCAAAAATTATTGCGATAAACGATAATATTGCCTGGTGACCATTTTACAACTAATAATTATAAAAGCGTAATATGTAAGTGTAATAAATCAATAAACTATCATTTTTAAAAGAATGTTTAACAAAGTGGACTCTCAATCTCTAACAAAAAATGCACTTGAATAAAAAACAAAGAACAACAAAATGTAAATTAAACACCACACATGACTGAAGAGCTCGACACACGGGAGGCGACTTCGCTCGCTCTCCATTCATTTCCTATGGAGCCTGTGCGGTGAAGTGACAATCGCTCACCCTCCTCCAGCTAAGCGACCGGCGAAAATAGTGCATGTGAAATTTCACGCTCGTACACGTAGACGTGCACACGCGAGCTTGCGACGC
>NW_013952985.1:67269-69394 GCF_001266775.1 Austrofundulus limnaeus | reverse complement strand
TGTTAATAGAGATTAAATAAAAATGTTTTATGTTTAAATATGTGTTTTCTGCTATAAAAAAATCCATCCATTTTGTCCTCCTTGTTCCTAATCAGGGTCAGTGTGGGAGCTGGAGCCTTTCTCTGATCTCAGACCATCACAGGGACACAGACAAAAACACAAACAACTATCCACACACCGGTCACATTGATGAGCTCAAAAAGGGTTTCAAACTGGGAACTGTAGAATCAGATCCCCCTGCTGCTGCACAGTGTTTAAATTACGTATTAATAATAATAATAATAATAATTTATCATATCTACCACAGTAAATTCTGATTACTACGAGGAGTCATTAACACTGAGATTTAATCAGGGAGTCAAATATTACATGTATAAATTTATTATAAATTATACTATAATTAAAGATGAGCCATGCAAATTTATGTTTGTATCAAGTAGCCCTTCATGTTACTCAGGACCCCCAAGTAGCTAGCTCCTAGTCTCAAAGTGTGGTGACCCCTGATTTACACATTAGGACAAACTTATCATATCTGTTCAAAACATTTAATAAAAGGATGTAAACACAAAGGCCTTCTTCTTTTGTTTTTTTTATTTTATTTATTTTTTAGTCTTTTTTAATCTCTTTTTTTCCTGGAAACATAATTTTGCTCTTTTCTTTGTGTCTATAAAGATCTGGAGCATGTGATGCTTCATGCGACTCTGTGATGTTTTTCCTCCTCCCTCTTCCAGCTCCCACATTACAAACTAGCTGCAGACGTTTACTGTTCCTTCTCTGCAGATTGTTGTGGGGAAATATTTTCACAAGGAATTAGGCTTCTGTTGACATATTAAACTGCCTTTTAAAAAATATGAGGAAAAAGTTACAATTTACTTTCATATATTCCTTCATTACAATAATATTTTACAACCTTTTACTCATATTTGCACTCCACATAAATAAAGGTGCTCCTAGTGTAGAAGTTTAGAGCCTGTTGCACAAACTGCAGCAGCTCTATCGCCTCACAGAAGAGGTGTTTCTGTTCTTCATCAGTTCTCTCTGAAAGAAATAAAGTCAGTCTGAGAGCCTGGATTAAACCCATCCATTCCTATTACCTGACTCTCAGACAGCAGTTCCTGCATTGCAGAGATATGAAAACATTAGGTGTGTTTAATGTTTGCTTCCAGGCGTGGATTAACGAAAGTCTTTTTGAACTCTGAGACTTTCTAAAAGCCCAGTAAAAAAATCACAATAATTTGGACAAATGATTTCACATTGATCATAAAAACATTTGAAAGGATCAAAATATGAATGTATATTTATTGTGCATTTAAGAAAATAAATACATTTCAATATCAATAAAATATCTTTCATGTCAAAATATCTACAATAGGTTGCCTTCAGGCCCAGTCCACCCTTGCAAAAGAGATCTTTGATCTCAATGGGATTTGCTTGGTGAAATAATGGTAAAAAAAAAATTTCAAAGTCTCTCGTAGCTGAGTAGTTCTACTGCTCCAGCACCAGTGGTGTCCTGCGCACAGAACTACACTCATTTAGCAGTTCACATTAGTCTGTGTAATTAATGGGCACTGGTCTTTAGGGCTGGGTGGTTTAAACAATAACAGTATATATCACAATAGACACATGGTCAATATTATTAGAAAATGTGTCMGATAAAATGTTGACATTTCCCTAAAGCCTGATCCAGAACCACACGGCATTCTGGGGGAAGGAAGGCTTTAGCTGCTCAACCTCTCATAGCTCAGCTCAGCAAGGTTTGTAGCATCAACTAACTCACTCACTCTTTGGTAAGATAGCAACAACCTGTGGAGGAGCATGCGCAGCAGCAGCTTCATGTTTCATGACTTGTAACTGCTTCAAAATAAAAAAAAGAACGATGTGGAGTGAAAGGAGAAAATAAGTGCAACAGCTCGAGATGAAAATGGATAAAAGAGAAAAGGTCACGTCGCCAGTTTTGTAGTAATAATCAGTTTTTTTTCCTAGCCCTTATTTCAAATAGATTAAAAAAGGCTAAACAATAACTAGATACCGCATAGCGGTAACATAATGACCCCCACATTGGTTGACCTGATGGATAGCCCCTCATCAGAGCTAAACAACCAAAGAAAATATGAAGCTCCTATGT
>NW_013952985.1:64464-66113 GCF_001266775.1 Austrofundulus limnaeus | reverse complement strand
ATATATAAAAGTACAGTGTACTTACCAATTTGGAAATCGTCCAAGTTTGTCTGGACAATACCCGTAGGTGATCATTTGAACAAAAAGCTAACTTTTGTCCAACTGATGAAAATGGCCTACCTCAAATTATGACCCGTTACCTGAGAGCTGTTGTTTTTCACCTCCATACCTGAAAACATTTCACTGCTTGCAGGCAGAGCTTAGGATTTTGACTTTTCTTAACAATTCTGTTACCTTCTCCTATGTACCTAAAATTGATGGGAAGTCAGAAACTATGTAATGATTGTTAAAATCAGCCATTAAACAATTCTTTATCCAGTGAACTAGACTAGAGTAACAATATTAAATTCTAAAAAAAGTATTTAACTAACTAGTATTTAACATCTTTCAGTGTGCTGGATGTCTCTCTAAAGGACTGGGAGGTGAAGGAGCAGGAGAGTCTCAGAGAGGTGGAGATGATCCTTCATAGGACTGATGTTATCCTAAAGGTCAGCGATCGATTCTGTTTAGTTTTTTAGGTAAAAGTTGAGGATGTGATGTTTTTTGATCAGATATCTTGTTCTGCAGGAGGAGGAAAATGTTTTGACTCAAGAAGCTGAGCTGGATGCCTTGTTGAAGGTACAGGATGGGAAGGATGTCTGGCGGCTCAGGGACATTGAGGACAAGCTTGACGTATGTTGAATATACTTCAGTATGAATGTGTCTATTTCATTTAACAGTGTTGTTTTTGATATTACAGTTAACGTTCTTCTTTTGTAAAGAAAATATCTTTATACATTGGATTAAAGCGTAGTGGCAAACTTGAAGCTCATTCACAAGATACCTCAGTCCATGACTTGAGACATGTTCTGGCTAACTTGGTTGAAGTGTTTAGGGGGTTGAAGGAAGCCCACCTCTGGCCGCAGAGGGAAGTAGTGACAGCTGGCCAACATGTGAGGTGGGGCTCAATAAAATGACAAATATGACATTAGTGTGTGACTGCTCCCTGCAAGAATAAACAACAAGGTAGGGCGGTAGTGTTTTAATGGGTGCCGGTAGCACCCATTAGACCCTAATGAGAAGAGTCTATGGTCCTGAGACTACCTGCATGCATAGAAGAAAACATGATGTCACATGTGGATCAAATATGAAACTGTTAAACAAATGGGACAAATAAATTAATTGCTGTGCTTATTTTGTCCAGTCTTTACATTTGGCCTTGCTGCTTTCTGCCTACACCAAGGCTGATTTGGAAAAGGGAGAACTGCATTGAAAGTAGAGGAGAGAAACTAACTGAACTATCAGTCACATCATTCTTTTATCTATACATCCCAACAATTGGTATAATGTGGAAGTCTGTCAAAGACGAGACGATGAATATTTTGAGTCTCACTTTATTCAGAACGTACTTCCAACAACAAACCAAAAAAAGTTTCTAAGCAGGTTCAACAGTTGGGAAAGTCCCTCTTGACTCTCCTGGGGCCTCATGCATAAAGGATTGCGCAGCTTTCGCACCAAAAGTTGACGTACGGACAAATTTAGAAAAGTGTGCCGAACCAAAAACATCACATGTATAAAACTGTGTGCACGCATGTTCCTGCGCACCTTTCCTTTATACATCCCAATCAGGGCCGGATTAACACTTCGCTGTACCCTGGGCAACAATATTC
>NW_013952985.1:54738-58680 GCF_001266775.1 Austrofundulus limnaeus | reverse complement strand
GACTATGTCTCTCGGCTGGCCTGGGAACGCCTTGGAGTTCCCCCAGAGGAGCTGGAAGACGTGGCTGGGGAGAGGGAGGTCTGGGCCTCCCTTCTGAAGCTGCTGCCCCCGCGACCCGACCCCAGGTAGGCGGAAGAAAATGGATGGATGGATGGATGGATGGATGGACAGAGAAACTTATGAGTTTGGCAGAACTTAGAAAAATATTTATTAAATAGTTGATGTGAAGAAACGAGTCGCAGCGTTTCTGCTGCTGTGTGATTTATATTTTAGAATCATGGTCTCTCATTCAGCTGCATGAATCGGCTCAGAACTACAGTAAAATACCAGATTGTAATTTGTTCGGTGTGATGCTAAAAATACACGCTGTCCTCAATTCTTCTTGTGGTGATATCATCCTACAGAACAGCTGACATTGTTCCACTTATTACGCACAACTTTACGCAGCAACAAATCTATTGTCTGCATCTTGTGGAGCAGAGGAATCATCACAGCTGACCTGTTCTGATTTAATCTGCTGAGTTGACAAAGTTTTTTCTCAGTGAGAATTAAAATGTTTCTTACACAATTCACACATTTTATTTCCCTCAGCTGTGTGTGCGCTCCGCAGGCCTGCGCTCTGCATGTGTTTCCAACTACGTGACAACAATATAAAACTTTACAGTTTATAAACTGGACTGAGGTTCTTTTGATCATTTTTAGACTGATCTATTTTCTTGTCTGAGGTTAAATGATTTTCAGTCCCGGGGTTCAGTTTCATGATCGTTCGGGTTTAAAAAATAAAAACTCAAACTAAAATAAAAATCTAACAGCGTGTTCAGACGCTCCTTACATCCAGAAAACATAACAGAGTCCTATTTCTGTGGATTCAGGCCAGATTCATGACTTTGTGGGTTAAAACTGTCGACTGAAAAACTTTGCGTGGCTGCCGCACATTCTCACGGCCGGTGAAAAGTGTGCGTATATTTACGCACACTTTCACGCAACGTTGCTTTTGATACATCCTAACGTGGGCGTAGAACTTGGCGCACGCAACTTTTTTATGCGTACACACTGTTTATACATGCGGTCCCTGGTTTTCCCCTTTTTACTCTTCACAATAAGAGCCTACATTCTGGTGTGAAACATTGCCTGAAGTGTTCACCACAGTACCACTGTTATTGTTTGTTTGTATCAATTCTCCATCACTTAGGACATGACAATATTTAGATCAATCTGTGTACCCCTACTTCCTTGACTTTAAAGCTGGATGAAATGGTGTCATGAGCATTCAGACTGAGGTTGCTTGGAAAATAATGGATGGGTATCCAGTTTAGAATGAAAAGACCCAGGTTGGATTTTTACTAAATTAATTTTTAATGTTCAAACAGCTTAAAAAATCTGATATGGGAGGAATTCACCCTCCAGGTCGGGGAGAGTCTCTGCCTCAAGTGGAGGAGTTTAAGTATCTGGGTGTCATGTTCACGAGTGATGTTTGGATGGAGCAGGAGMTGGATCGACAGATAGGGACTTCATCCTCAGTAACATCCTCAGTAATGAGGGCGTTGCTTTGGTCAGTTGTGGTGAAGAAAGAGCTGAGTCGAAAGGCAAAGCCCCCTTTTTTCTGGTCTATCTATGTYCCAACCCTAAATGAAGGTTGTGTTTAAAGAACTGTTCATTCTTCACCACAGCAGTCATTAGGCGTGGATCATGACTGAAGGAACAAGATTCCAGTTACAAGCTGCCGAAATGAGCTTCCTTCATAGGGTGGCCGGGCTCAGCCTTAGAGATGTGGGGAGGAGCTCCGTCATCCGGGGAGAGCTCGAAATAGAGCTGCTGCTCCTCAACATCGAAAGGAGTCAGTTGAGGTGGTTCGGGCATCTGATTAGGATGCCTCCTTTTAGAGGTGTTCCACATGCCTCACTGGTAGGAGGCCTCGAGGAAGAACCAGGAATCACTGGAGGGATTATGTATCCTCTCTGGCCTGGGAACGCCTCGGTGTCCCACAGGACGAGCTGGAAAGTGTTGCAGGGGAGAGGGATTACTGGGTTTCTCTCCTGGACCTGTTGCCTCCGCGACCCAACTATGGATAAACGAAATAAGATGGAGATGAGAGTCACATAATTGGCCAAAATATCTGAGTTAGGCCACTTTTGCCTGCCCTGTGAACGTAACCTAAAACTTGGGAAAAACTGCATTCCTTCAGGGATTGTTGGAATACTTTAAAGGTGGAAGTGGGCAGGACTTCAGGACAGAAGGGTTTGAACCACATATTTAAAGCAGCAGTCTTACAGCTGGTGTAAACCTGCATGTTCATGTTAGTATTTATTATTTTTCATCTGTTTCTGCTTCTGTTTAGAGTTCATCCAGTGAGATGGCTGAAGCTAGTGTTGCTGGCCTGGATGACCACCTGCACCCAGCAGAACCTGATGACCTCTGTGAATCCAGATCAGATGCAGGAAAAAGTGATGAGTGTCCAGATGAGCTCTACAGCGATGCTGAACAACACACGTACCACACTGAGCACTTTAAGTCCAAATCAGGTTTTCAGTTTTTTGACGAACTTTCCTCGGGTCAAAGTTCTGATGACTCTGAGGTTGACCTCACAGAACCAGAAGCTTTACAATCTGATGGTGTATATGGTCTGGCTCCATCCCTCAATGCTCCTGCAGGGAATACAACTTCAGACCTCAGTACCAGCTTTGTTCTCAATCCAAATGTAAAAGAGCACCATAATAACAATAACAACGTCTTACTGTCAGACAGCGATGGATCACCAAAGAACTGGTTTGAAATGGCTGAAGATAAATCAGATCATTTAGAAGAAACGGCCCGTGTGCAGCTGACAGAGGACAGCGTCCYGTCCAGTCCTCAGAAAACTCCTAATCGACTGCTGGAGTTTTACCCAGGTGGAGAAAATGAGGTTGATGAAAACGGTCCTTTAGCTTTCTGGTTTCAGAACACTAAATCTACGAGGACATCCGGCTGTGGGTCAGAAGGGATGCAGACACAACTGTGTGCAATCATCAGAGAGGTAAATAATTGTAAAATATCAGTTTTGTGAGTGCCGTTATTTTGAAATGCTACATSAGAAGTTSCTCAAAATTGTTGAGGAACATCTGGAGGACTTTCATAGTCAGTCTGAAGCGTGAACAGTCTCTGACAACTAGCCATTTAGCTGCAAAAAAGACAGGAACTTAGAAAATGTCCATATTGGGAGTTCTTTTATTTTGAAATTCTACATCAGAAGTTGCTCGAAATTGTTAAGGAACATCTGGAGAACTTGCAGGTTCAGCCTGAAGTAAGAGCAGTCTCTGACAACTTGTTTTTTATGAAATGAAATTGTTAAATCCAATTTAAGACTAAATGAGCATTTTTTTGGTTTTGTTTGTAGTCCATTCTGTTTGACACATCAATGCTTTAATTGCTTAGAGAAAGATACCCACATGAAGAACACTCTAAAGCAATTMTTAAGAATAAGAAACATTACCCACACAGTCCATTCATTGTGCTAAGAGCAAAAACAAACAACAACAACGAAGAAAGGCAAACTAACTCAAATGGTTATAGGTATTGTGAAGTGGTCCCCTGTGGTCCAAAGACATCTAATATGCATACATGAGACTCACTGCTGGATATATATTACATTTTATGCAACATTGAAACAGTGTCCCTTCTACATAAAATAACAAAAAAATGAAAATGTGTTTTGTTATGAGTTGCAAGATGTCAAGTTTTTAACACTCAGCCCAAATACCGCAAAGATTGGCGACACTTTGTTGACCCAGATGTGATTTTTCAAAAGCCAAAAAGGTCAGAACCACATAAATCAAACCACAACTGGACCAATCGTTGTGGTTAAACAGAATAATATAAAATAAAATAATGAAACAGGCGTGGACAAAAATGATAGTCTAGAAAAGATTTGTAAAAATTAGGGACTCATATATATATATATATATA
>NW_013952985.1:51234-54674 GCF_001266775.1 Austrofundulus limnaeus | reverse complement strand
AGATATATATATAGAGATATATATATAATCACACACATACATATAAAATCACACACATATATGTGCACAGGTTCTTTATAGAGAGTGAAGAAAGTTTATAAATTCAGCAGTAGATCAAATCAATATTTTGTCCACTGTATGTTGATCTTGGTTAATAAGGAACTAAGTTCATCTATTGATCTTACATCAACATGAATCTGAGCAGGTTACTAGCATTTAATGGAGGTTATATCTAATATTTCTTGAAAACCTATTTGTGCTTTTATTRTAACAAACAGAAACCAGATCAGTACTCATCTTTAACATTATTGTTTACTTGATATTAATATTTTTTTGTTTGTTTGTTTTTCAGATTATGKATTTCAACACTCCAATAGTTTTAGATACGGGATCTGGTTTAATGAAAGCAGGATTTGCAGATCAGAAACGGCCAAATGTCGTATTCCCAAATATAGTTGGAGTTCCAAAATATGAAGTAAGACTATTCACTTCTTCTYCTCCTTTTTTTWAAACAAGTTTAAAATCATGAAGATTAGATTTAAGCAAGTGAGAAGTCATATGGCAGAATTATTGACCTATATTTAGGTACAGTACTTCTTATAATTGAAGGATAATCAATCGATTGTTGGATCCATCCGATAGTTTTTATATTTCGGAGTAGGGTTTCGGTTTTGTGTAAAAAAATAAAAAAAGGCAATTCTCAGGAATCAAAAAGATTTATTTACAAAATAAAGGTGCTGACTGAGCAGCAAAGAGTACTTACAAAAATCCAAAATCACAAAAAAGGACATGAAAGAGGACAGGGGACAATGTTAACTGGCATAGGAAGCACAATGTACTGACAGTGAAGAGAAGACATGACAGAATAGAAAGGGACTATTTTAAATGTGTGAGCACAGTTTTCCTGTTTTTACAGGAAATAATGAATGGTAACCTGGAGAGGGACATGTACATCGGCCACGATGCTCAACAAATGAGAGGAGTTCTGGCTCTGAGGCACCCTGTAAGGAATGGGATCATTACCAATTGGGATGACATGGAAAAGGTAATAAAGTATATTTGTACAACAATATACTGAGAAGAAATGGATTGTCTGAAATGTATATCTTTATTTTTTGTCGACTGGTTCTGAAAAATAATATCTAATTTATTCAAGTGGGAATTATGGATCATTGAGCGCAAGAAAAAAATTAATACATTTTAAGACTGACTCAAATAATGTGGATGGATATGGATTTGATAAGCCTCTTGTGATTATCTTGATTTAAGCAAGACAAAATTTGGTTACGTAACAAAAATGAGGGTGAAACTGAAATGAAATTGTTAAATCGCTGCTTAAACTGTAATATCTGGCACCAGAATAAATTCTAGCCAAACCAATTATAGTCACTATACCTGACCTAAGTGCTTGATGATTAGAGCGCCAACAGATTCAGAAAATTAGGTAGAAAGGAAGSTTTGTTTCAATGAGCTATAAACAGGGTTCATGCAGGGTCTTAAAAAGTCTAAAAAAGGTCTAAAATTCAAAAGTCAAAATTTTAGGCCTAAAAAAAGTCTTCAAAATGCCCAGATTTTCATCCAAGGTCTTAAATTTAATTTTGTCAAGTCTTAATTTCTTTACTTTTGATGATTCCTGAGAAGCGTTGGCTGCATAAATGAGCAACAGCAAAGCATYGTAATCAGAGGTTGACTTGATCTGTCTCCATAAAGTGCTAAGTTTACTTCTAGTCTTTGTGCACGTTAAACTACAAATCCTGTGATAACTGCAGGAAAAAATGGCACAGTTCATTTCCATGTTTTTGACCTCTTTACCGCTACAACCCCCCCTCAGACAGGGGCTTATTTACTTGCCCAAAAAACAAAGAAGTTCAGTCATGTCCACTGCTTGTGGTTTAAACATGGGAAAGTGTGTTTTCAAAGAGACTTGGCTGGATATAAGGGATTTTTACATTCTGTTGGAAGCGGTCCACAGCAGTCGATATGAAGGTCTCATAAATATATGACCCTTTCATAAAAAATAATTTTGTGTTCTTGTATTAAAAATAAAAATTCTTTAACAGCTAAATTGATAGCAATAAAATGTTTTTTATGATAAAATTTCTGGGACCATTTGAATGTTTTTATTAATGTGTCATTTTGGTCTTAAATGTCATTCCTGTTGGTCTTAAAAGGTCTTAAATTTAACTTACTGAAACCTGCGTGAACCCTATATAAAGAGATTTATCCATGWATGTAAGTTTGTGTTTATTTACCTTGACTGTCAGTTTTCTATCTAGATCTGGCACCACACGTTCCAGCACCTCACAGTGGACCCTGAAGAGCATCCTGTTTTACTGACCGAGGCAGCCATGAACCCCCTAGAGAACCGGCAGCGCGCGGTGCAGATCATGTTTGAGAGTTTTAATGTTCCGTTCACCTATGTGGCCATTCAGGCAGTGCTGGCACTCTACGCAGCAGGAAGGACCACAGGTAAAGTGCTTATTCCTTCTACAAACATACAGTTTCAAACATGAACCCTGCTGTTAGTGATGGGCAGCTCATGAAGCTCTGAGGCTTTCTTTCTAATTGTGTAAAAAAAGATTCAAGTCTGACAGAGAAGAGTGACATGTGCTGGTCAGCTGATGCCACAGCAAGAGCTGGACTGAAGCAACATCATTATACTGAGGCTGGATCCTCATGAGYATGTAGCCCAGCTGGGCCGCATCCTTCCCAGTCTGGGTAGGCTGCATGAAGCTGCTGTGAAATGACGTTGGCTTGACTTATGTTTGTGTGACCACGTGCTACAACATTACCATAGTGACTGGTTTCATGTCAGACTTAAAATGCGTTGGGTCATGTATTCACACATCTTGCAAAAAAATTCTTCAGTCCATGGTAAATTTCCAAAATATTCCGACTTGAGAAAAATAAAACCTCCACCGTCTTTGTTTCTCTGTTTAGTTTGCTGTCGGCGCATTGAATCCTGGGATATCCTTGGCCGGGAAGAATACTCCGGTGCATCCTTGATTTTTGAGATTTTCTCTGGAAGAGAGACAGAAAATTCTCTTTTAATATAAATAATAATAACAAACATGTAGAGGAGAGTGATTAAAGAGAGAAGCAGACTGAAGAAATGTGATCAGTTTGTTCTCCAGCAGTTTAAACCTATAGCAGCAGAACTAAGGGTTAACTCAGGAAACCTAAGTCTAACTATAGGATTTATCAAAAAGGAAAGTCTTCAGTCTAATCTTAAAAGTAGACAGAGTGTCAGCCTCACGGACAGAAACTGGAAGTTAGTTCCACAAGAGAGGAGCTTGATAACTGAAAGCTCTGCCTCCCATTCTACTTTTAGAAACTCCAGGAACCACAAGTAAACCTGCAGTCTGAGAGCGAAGTGCTCTCAGAACAATAAGATCTTTGATATAAGATGGAGCTTGGTTGTTAAGAGCTTTGTATGTTAG
>NW_013952985.1:46906-48944 GCF_001266775.1 Austrofundulus limnaeus | reverse complement strand
AATGCACTGAGTTGCCGCCATGTGATTGGCTGATTAGAAATTAAGTGTTAACGAGCAGTTGGACAGGTGTACCTAATAAAGTGGCCGGTGAGTGTATGACAGTGGTGTTATGATGTTTTGAATCACTTTGCTTCAAGAGGAGTGACATGCTTCAAAGCCTTAGTATAATTTCCCCATCACTACATGCTCTATAACTTAGTTACGTAGTGTAAAGTCCAAATAAACACAACATTTATTTTCTTTGCTGAACTATTTATTCGTCCACCATTTTCATTCTTCAAAAATCACATACATTGAGCCCTCCTGGGCAAAGAACAGAAATAAAAACCCTTTGCCAGAGAACATACTCCATTTCAGAGGAAGTTAACACATAGGACATCTAACATTTATTGTGCTGAATTTCAGTCAAAGTGAAATGTATATAGTAATGAATCATTAGTTTCTTCAGTAATTAAGCAGAACAGATCTAAGATTATGTGCTGGTTTTGCTGTTTCAGGTGTGGTTTGTGACTCTGGAGATGGGGTGACCCACAGTGTTCCTGTTTTCGAGGGTTACTGCCTACCTCATGCAGTGCAGAGATTTCCACTGGCTGGGGCTGATGTTACCATGCACCTCAAAAAAGTATGTACCACTTCTTTTTGTTGTTCCAMATCTTTGTCAGCATTTACATTCTTTGTTTTCCTTTTTAATAGATCAAGCAACAATTCACAAACTGTTTTGTCCTTTATACAGAAACATGTTTAAGTTCAGTTTAATACAGACTAAATCAGTCCAGCTTTAATTAATCAATCTAATTTCATCCAGATAGAATTATACTCAATCTGAATATATTCCAGTTTAGAACTATTTGTTGTATTTACAACAGTTTTTTACACTCCATCTATTGACCCTTTTCTTTATTTAAACCTGAGTACTTCTGTGCTCCTTAATCTTCTGTTTTTCTATGCTTATGAAAAAAACACCTTTATTATGTATAGTTGTCTTTACTCTATTTGCCTAATTCCACTAACAAAGGTTCAGTTTCCAAAACAATGAAGGTAGTATCAGACTGGGCTATGACTGGCGGAGGCAAGTTTGTGTCAAAGCTTTTGTGAATATTGTCAATTTCCTCGTGTGTCTCAGAGACTTCCAGTCTTGTTGTTTTGAGTTTTGAACAAGTTCAAAACATTTGTGCAACACATTTTTCTCAAAATGGTCTGAGTTGTTGTGGCTGTCTCCAATCTATCTAGACAGCTTTAGAGTTGCATTTTGGCACCTGCACTGGAGGTTAATATCCAGGGTCCGTATTTATCAAACTTCTTAGAATTACTCTTAAGAGTGGACTTCAGTGCAGAAAAATTCTTAGCTAAAATCTGAGACTAAAATTCATTTATCAAGCATCTCAGTCTCACTTTAAGTGAAGTGTAAGAGTAATTCTTAATTGTCAGTCTTAGAGCTGATTTACGACACTTTGCTGTGCCGCAAAGCTGATCTTGGATGACGTAACAAAACCCCCGACATGAACCAATCACTGCATCGAATTTCATGTTTCAAGAATATTCTCTGAGAAATGTCAAAATAAAACTGTGAAAATCCCAAGATTACTTCACAATTAACACAGTAATGTTCATACATGTCACATTGTACTGATGGTAAATTACACAAAATTTCAACATTTACATCATGAATACAGACATATAAAGAAAATCGCACGGATTTCTTCAAAAACTCAGCTTTAAAGGAGACCAATTATGGGTCCTAGAAATGTTTATGATATGTCTGTGGGCTATCCAGACCATGTTCATTCAATCTAATGAACAAAATAATTCTCAGATAATCAAATTTCCCATTTTCTAGTTCTGCCTGCTCTGACTTCCGTTCAGAAGAGCTGTTTATGTTAATGAGCTCTATTGGTAACGCCCTCCAAAAATCTGTTGACATTAACTCCGCCCTCCAAAGCCAGCGTTTGCGTGAGAGACCCAGAGGCAGAGTCGTGATCGCAGCTTCTTTTTTTTCCTCTCCCTCCTCTGCTCTGCGCTCACTCTGCATGCTGTTACC
>NW_013952985.1:45751-46896 GCF_001266775.1 Austrofundulus limnaeus | reverse complement strand
GTGAAAATACTTCAGAAACGTGAACAAATAGGCTTTAACAAGGCTTTAATAAGCTAAATAATAGAGGTACATGAGAAAACGTGTTCATAATGAACGAAAATAAATAAATTGAATTGTAACCATGCCAGTCTCAAACCCTGGTCTCCCACTCTCTGGTCCAACACTCTACCCATTGCCCGGTTGGAGGCTTGTTGTGAAATGAGCTGCGCATTGCACAACAACACAGTGACGGCTTTTTATACTGAGGAGGAGGGGGTTGCTAGATAAGGGGCTGAACGCAGGTTCCTGTGGGTTGTTGTACGGCTTGTGACATCACAAAATGACAGAAGTATAAAACTTGTCATTAATATACATTAAAATACATTTACTTGCAGTAAATATGCCCCTGGGTGCATTTTTTTGGTCCTAGGACTTTTTTTTAAGAAGTACATACCCAAAGTTGAGTAAAAAAAAACTTTAAAAAGTGAATTTTGCACAATAGGTCCCCTTTAAAGTTTTTTAAATCTCAGAGCCTGAGGACCAAAGCTTGGTCGACAAAAGAATCCGGGAATGTTCTGGACTGGCTTTTTCAGCCATCAGATTTAAATCCAATTGAAAATCTTTGGTGAGATTAAAAGAAGGCTGTTGCATCAAGGAAACCWTCAAGCCATGACCCAGCTAGAAGCTGTTGCACTTGAAGAACGACCCGAACACGAGAGCTGTAGGAAGCTTGTCAGCAYTTTTCTAAACTGTTTGTAGACGGTTATAAAAGCTAATGGATGCTCCACAAAGTACTAAATTTGGGGGCTGAATAAAACTGCAGTCGCATGTGTTAAGATTTACAATTTCATTTAAACTTCAAAGTTAGGTCAACTTTTGTTGTCAAAAGGACTTGAATATATATCAGTAAACATGTCCTGAATGAGTCTCTTCAGGGCAAAAACACAATAAAACATTACCAAAACACTGACTAGCTAGCGATTAGCCTTAGCTTAGCATGATAACGGGAGGAAATAACTATTTCGCCACAAACTGAGAACCTTACAAAAACACAGAACCAACATTGGTTAGACTAACCATGACAGGTTTTATGTGTTTATAATTTGATTTGATTTATTGATTTAACAGGAAAAGATTATTAAAAATCAAGCCTGACTCAGCATAAT
>NW_013952985.1:43748-45382 GCF_001266775.1 Austrofundulus limnaeus | reverse complement strand
ATACAAAACATAATTCTGAAAAGTCAAGGCATCAGACAATGAAAGAACTGTACTGTTATRTTAGCATAAATATGTAGTTTATTGAAGTGTTCTTGTCATTTGTCATCCACAGTAATAAAATGTCTGTCAAGGCTGAGGGGATTGAATATTTTTAATTGCAGCTATAACTCGCCAGTCACAAACACTCAACGGAAAATTCATGTTTTTTTTCACCATGTTGAGTCTCCAGCCAGTTGCAGTCCAGTGAGATACTTCCATAATTACATGATGTGTTCTGTGAAAAGATTCTCTAATATTGAAGGAGAAAAAACACAGTAAAACTGTGATCTGACACTGTAAAAGTGCTTCACAACACTTGGATTCACATCAGCTACAGAGGAACACGGAAAGGTTGAAGCTCTGGATAAAAAGCTCCAGTATGACCACACGTGTTCATCTTGTTGACAGAAAACTAACAAGCTCTTTTCTGAAAGTCATGGTTTTGACTTTGCCTAAAGCTTCTGCAGGAACAGGGGGTGTGCATGAGGACCACAGCAGAGAATGAGATTGTGAGGGAGATGAAGGAGAAGTGCTGCTGTGTYGCTCTCAACTACGAGGCTGAGCTGAGTCGAGGGGTGTTGTCCCGTAAAGAGATGCAGTACACCATGCCAGATGGACAGATCGTTACTCTGGACACTGAGCGCTTCAGGTGGGGGGGGGGGGGAACTTTAATTCTGTAACAGCTCAAAACATTTCTGCACCCTCACTATAAATTGGTATTTTTGTACTGTGACAACCTGGGGGTTAGTAAATTGTAGAGCTGAAACGATTCCTCGAATAATTCGAGTAATTCGATTACCAAAAAAACAAAAAAACAAAAAACAAAAAACAAAAAAAAAAACCTAGTTTCTACTGGATTGATGAAATGCATCAGGACACTATTCTGCAAGTTGTAGAGATTTATCTTTTCCAACAGACCTGATTTGAATGAATAGGTGACTAACAGGTTCCTGCAGAACTTGTGGTAACTCGATATTTGAATCAGGTGTGTTGGAGCAGAAAAACGAGTAAAACCTGTAGAACAGCAGCCCTCATGGACCAGATCAGACACTCCTGTCTCAGACATTAGCACTGTTGTTAAAAGAAAAAGTATGCTTTTGACATGTTGCTGTTGTCAGATTCTATTATTTTTTCTTTAAAACTGTTAAAAAATTATATATAATTGTTTTGACATTTCACATGTGTACTATGTTCAATTGTGAATGAAATACGTCTTTATAAGATTTTCAATTCCCTGAATTATATTCTATTTACATTTTATGCAACGTTCCAACTTTGTTGGAATTAGGCCTGCAAGTGTTGTTTAAACCAGAGATTCTTAACCTGAGGGCCGCGGCCCAATTGTGGGCCGCAAGTGCCACCTTGAGGGCCTCAAAAGAACAACAGTTTTTAACTTTGGGCCGCAGAGGGCCGCGGGACCRCATTGATTTTGAATAAGGTGCAATACACTTTCTCACCACTTGTAGCGGTAGTGCGCCACTCATATGTTTAACAACTTTTTAATATGTAGAAGAAGAAACTTAGAAACCTTCAGAGAATGGAAACCTATTTTAAATTAAAAGTAGAAGCAAAAATGAAAGTAACCCATCAAAAAC
>NW_013952985.1:42187-43364 GCF_001266775.1 Austrofundulus limnaeus | reverse complement strand
GTTTTACTTTTAAACTGTAAGTGTATTTAATTTAGTCATTAGTTATAAAAGTTTAGTTATGATGTAAATACAATACAAATTAAACCAAGATTTATAATAATTATCATTTTGATCCATACATTGGTAATGTCTGACTGGGCCTCGTGTCACTTTATGTTGAACAAATTGGGCCCCGAGGTCAAAAAGGTTAAGAACCTTTAGGTTTAAACATCAGACAAACAGAGGATCTTCCCTTGCTCTTTCAGGGCTCCAGAGATTTTGTTTAAACCCGAGCTGATTGGACGGGACCAATATGGGATGCATGAGAGTGTCTATAAGTCGATTGCGTGTTCAGACCTGGACTTGCGGCGCAGTCTCCTGGGAAACATTGTCCTGTCAGGTATCAGCCAGGTTCTGAGCGTTTAATGTTCTGTTTAGTGTTTTGACCCTTGCTGACTGTCTCTGCCCTCTCTGACTGTAGGTGGGAACACCCTGCTGCCAGGCTTTCCCCAGAGGCTCCAAGCTGAAATTAAAGGCCTGGTTCCTGCAGACGTGGGATCATCGGTTACTGTGACRAGCCCCAAAGACAGAGACTTCTTGGTGTGGAGTGGAGGCGCAGTTCTGGCCAGCATGCCCACCTTCAGCTCGGCATGGATCAGTCAGGAGGAATACGAGGAGCATGGACCACAGATTGTTTTCAGGAAGTGTTTTTAGTTGGACTGTTGCAGGTCCTTTCACCAAGTCCTGATGTTTCATCGCCGTCCTGATGTCAGCTGTTAGTTTAACTCTGATCATCAGACGTAATTCTTTCTGTGAAGATAAATTAGTCTCAAACGTACTCACAAACGAGCACAAGAAGATTCACAAATGCAGTAACACTAAGTGTACACATACCAAATTGCACAAGTAGAAATCATGTTCCAGATTTACAAACGTAAAGCTGAATTCAAGGCTGTTAAAGCTGGGGCATCTTGGCCTTACTAGATTTACTGTTATTAGAAACAACATACAGTATTTCAGCTTTGGTAAATTGGYTCATAACCCTACAATAAAATACATATGCTTACATTGATATCACTGGATATTAAAAATATTACCTCTGTGGGCTGTATGAATGAAATAAACTACCCATACTTACATACTACCCAAAACAACCAGAAGAATGTGGAGATAAATTATATATACTGTGTATGTGTGT
>NW_013952985.1:37523-40839 GCF_001266775.1 Austrofundulus limnaeus | reverse complement strand
AAAAAAATGTACAAAACTAAACAGCCTATAGTATTTTTACAGTATTTATTTTACAGTTAAAATATATGTTTATCAAATAAAGTCTAATGTTACAACTAATCAGGGATCCCTTTAATAGTAGTTTTGGGATTTTTTAAAAATTTATCTGTCAAACTGTTGCTAATAGTTAATACCTTCCAGCCATAATGTTAATCATAGAGCAGAGAGGATGGACAAAGGGGCAGAAGTTATGTCGTTATATCCAGCTGTCTTCTATGATGGATAAACTAATAAAGTTTAAAAGGTTTTGACCAAACATCATTTCAGATATCAACAGATTACCTTTTAAATATGTTTATGCTTGAAGAACTTTATCTTTTGAGCATGCTGAACATATAGGAAACTGTAAACAGTCACTAAACATATTTATTTTGGATTGGAAGGCAGTCAAAATTACAAACTTGGTTTACTGCCATTGTATGTTTTTTTTTTATTGTGTTTTATTGTAGAGTTGCAGAATGCTTAAAAAACCTAACAAAAGTTTTCATTTGAATTTCTCTGCTGCTTTCTCATAGTTATCACATTACCTGTCTGTCTTCTCTCCACCTCCCGCCCCCATCTTGCCGTCCATCTACTGTGGGTAATTAGGGATAACTCTCAGCATGGGATGGTGGCCATGAAGTCTGGTGGTGCTGTGAAAAGCATAATTGTATAAACTGTCTATGTTTGTCTCATTTGTTCTTTGCGTAGAATTTGTGCAATGTTTTTGTGTTATGTGCATCTTCAGAGTCATGGGATGTGCATCCTAGTCCTATGATTTTTGTCATGTGACACCAACCAGAATTTCAGATGTTTCTCACATCAAGCTATTCTTTTTTTTTAAATAAATGATTTAATGATTTATATCATGAGTTTGATTACCATCTGCTGCTGAAATGAAAAGGTGAACAATTTAATTCAGTTCTTTTTATATAGCGCCAGGTCACAACATACATTGTCTCTGCACTGTGCACAAAAATAAAAAAAAACAATCTAAAGAAGTGAGCAGATCATGTTGAATCACTTCGTCACAGTCTCCCATCCTGAGCATCAGATAGTGGAGAGGAAAAACTCCCTTGTTTGTGTGTGTGCATGTTTAGTTACTTTGTGGGGATGAATTTTGACCATTTTTCCAGTACACACAGCCTTGTGAGGACCACCTATTCCTTTTGGGGACAAAAACCGGGTCTTCATTTTGTGAAATACAGTTGGTGGGTTGGGTTTAGGACTTAGGTGTGAATTGATTTTAGGCTAGGTTTAGAGTTTGGTAAGTACTGGAGTTGTAGGTATAGGGTGAAAGGTCAGGGTTAAGCAGTAAATATTGACTAAATGAAAAAAAAAATTATGACCAGGTTACTTTCTGGGTAGAATTTGCATGTTCTCTCCATGCATGCGTGAGTTCACTCCTGGTACTCCGGCTTCCTCCACAGAACAAAAACATGCCTGTTAGGTTAACTGGTAACTCTAAATTGTCCCTATGTGTGAGTGAGAGACTGGTCGTCTGTCTCTATATGTGGACCTGTGATGGACTTGTGACCTGTGCAGGGTGTACCCCGCCCCTCACTGTGACTGCTGGATACAGGCACCAGGGACCCTGAAAGGAATAAGCGGGTACAGATAACGGATGGATGGATAATATAAACAGTGCTTTATCATTAAATAACTCCTTTGCTTTATGCAGTACTACAACAGATTTAGCTAATTTTGTTCTTAACTAATTTATATGAATTTTCCATGTCAGTTTTTCATCAGTGACACCCAAAAACTTCACTAACTACAAATCTCAACATTTTCGAATCTAAATGAAACATTGACATTTCTCTTTCTATAATTAAATATCATAACTAGTTTTGTCCAAATTTAATGATAATTTCTTACATTTAAACCAAGTTTGTATTTTTACAAATTCTGTTTGCATCATTTCCAATATTTCTATATATTTACCCAAACAAAAAAAATGTTGTGTCGTCTGCAAATAAAACACATTAAAAAAAAAAACTAACACATTCACAAAGTCATTCAAATATAAAATAAATAACTTTGGTCCAAGTACAGAACCCTGCGGAACCCCACATACAATATTACAAAGTTCAGATCTTACATCATTTATTTGTACAAACTGTTTCCTATTTGTCAGATAACTGTAGTGATGGACCTCTTACTAAACTAAAATAACAGGCAGCGTGAAGTAAACCAGGGCAGAATCAAACAATGGACAAACAAGGAAGAGGAAGTCGTGAAAGACGACTGGTTTAAGTAGAGCCAGGATGAGTGGAAAGTGGAAACAGCTGGCTGACTACTAAGCATACACATGTGTGAGAGACAGAGACTGATGGAAACAGACTGAGCTGAATTGGGAAAAGATGAGAATGACAACAAAGAGGACAAACACCAGAGACGGACAGAAACAAGAAAGACTTATCTTACTAAATCTAACTTGTAGTCAACATMAACTTTTCTCCTGCATACCACTAGAGGGCGATCATGTTCCACCATTGATTGCAGCAGTTTGAGAATCAAGGTTAGAGGTAACAAACTTTACAGAGAACTCTAACTGTATGTAACAAAGACCATATTGGAAGAGATATTCGGGATTTTCAGTGTAAAGAGAAACCAGGTTGTAAACTTTCAATATGTCATCATCAGTTGATATCCAAGAGCAAGGTCATTGAAAGCAGGAGTGGAGGTGGTGCTGCATCACCCTCTGATAGATGGATGCCAGAAAATATCACAAAATAAAGATAAATGACAAAAGAACCAAAAACAGATTTAATTTGTACTGCTTAAGTTTTAATTCCAATACAATTTAATATTAGAATATTGACATTCAGTTCAGAAGGTGATCATGCGTATTTTCTATATTTGTTACATACAAAATGAAAAGTTTCCAGCCTTTACTTTTTGTAATTGTGATGATTATCACTTATAAAAAAAAATAAATAAATTCAGTATCTGAGAAAATGAGAATATTGCATAGCAGTTTTTGGTACTTTCGGCAGTGTGAGCAGGAGCGATGTTCTAATTAACTCTATGAGCTAAAAATATTTTGTTCCTCAAGTCAAGCCAATCCTGGACCAGAGACCACATCAGAGGGGTCTTACCTGGGCTGGGGAGCCAAAGAGCTGTGGCTCAATGGTCCTTTTCTTTTTTCTCGATGAAAGTAAATTTAGTTTGTTATTTGGAAATCATACTGCCAGACGTAACATCTGTTTATGCAATGTTTTAATTTTCTCAGACACTAAATTAAAAATTTTTCCCATTATTTGTGAGCCATAATTATAAAAATATACATTATAAG
>NW_013952985.1:33110-34497 GCF_001266775.1 Austrofundulus limnaeus | reverse complement strand
TAAATCCTATAGTTAGACTTAGGTTTCCTGAATTATTCTCCATTTCTGCTGCTATAGACTTAGACTGCTGGAGCACAAACTGAGCACTTCTTCACTCTGCTGTTGTCTTTTGTCTCTCTCCTCTACATGT
The DNA here is from genome assembly GCF_001266775.1 of Austrofundulus limnaeus. Lineage (NCBI taxonomy): Eukaryota > Metazoa > Chordata > Actinopteri > Cyprinodontiformes > Rivulidae > Austrofundulus > Austrofundulus limnaeus. The sequence continues at coordinate 34,367 of NW_013952985.1, read as the reverse complement.
TTGTTATAAGTATAACATGTTTTCTTTGCCTCTCTTCCAGAGGAAAATACACCTGGACCAGTCCTGTGTTTGTGTCTCTTTCCTGTCCCCAAACCCAGCCAGTCGAGGCAGATGGTCTGTCCTGAGTCTGGTTCTGCTGGAGCTTTCTTCTTGTTCAGGGGGAGTTTGTCCTCTCCGCTGCTGCCGGTGTGCTGCTCAGGATGTTAGACTGTGATGAAGCAAAGATTCAGAACAGTCTGCTGGACAAGTTGGAGTGTAAGATCTTGTCAAGCAGAGCTGCGTCTCACAGTGACTGCTGGGGATGAAAAAGGAAAAAAAAGAGGTAAAGAAAATAGATGGATGGATGTTAAACATTTGTATTGTAAAATATGCCACGTGGTATTCTAAAACTTGAATTACATAATTCCAGGACTCCTCAAATATTATAAGAAAAAAGAAAGTTCATTATTTAAAATATCCTTTCAGCTTTGCAGATTTACATATCAGGTAAAAAAAAATAGTCTTTACAAAATTCTAAATTCTATGTCTAATTATAAAACAAAAACAAAGTCAAAATTAAGAAAAACTAACCACGCTTGCTACGACTTTAGGACTTAAGGTGAAAAGTAATATCAAGGAGCTGCTGATCAAATGCATAGAAAAACAATCCTATTTAAGTGTCAAAAATATTCTTTTGGGCATGAAAATGATGTTAAAGGACCTTCTGATGGTTAAAGGTTTTAAGTTGTGTTGGAGTTTCTCATGTAGGTTTGCATTCTTGGGTTCATTCTTCTCCTCAAACTACGACAAAGTAAAGAACCAAACAACTCTCTGACTCCATGTCCAGCTTCTTTCTCCACACAATATACATGCATGTAGACATAAAACAATACACTCTAAAACACCAGGTCAGTTTCTCCACAGAAATATAACAAGAGACTCAGATGTCAGCTTAACGATGATAACATGGCAATGATACAGTGCGGTGCAAAGGTTTGGGCAGCTTTGTTAATTTTCCTGATTTCCCTTYATAAATCATTGATTGTTTGTATAAAAAAACAGTTAAATATATCATATAGGGGACAAACACAGTGAAATTTGAGACGTGAAATGAAGTTTATTTGATTTACAGAAAGTGTGCAATAATTGGTTAAATAAAATTAGGCAGGTGCATAAATTTGGGCATCATGTTCGTTTTATTGATTTCTAAACCTTTAGAACTAATTATTGGAACTTAAATTTGGTTTGGTAAGTTCAGTGACCCTTGACCTCCATACA
>NW_013952985.1:29903-31665 GCF_001266775.1 Austrofundulus limnaeus | reverse complement strand
ACTTTCCACTGACTGTTTCTTGTGAATAGGAAATTTACAGCAAAGGTAATTTTACAGATAAAATGATGATTTTGTTTTAATCTGGTTAAGTGACATGTTACAGTTCCAACTTCACTGTTTCTAAAAGAGCTCAAAGTTCACACAGATAGTGTCATCTTTGCAGCATGCAAATGTCTGACACGTGCCTATTTGCCAACTAAAGCAGGGAAGAACTGGAAGTTAATAAGTGTTTTATTATGACRCCCACACGTGAAGCAGGAGTCATTGTTTTTGTATTGTTTATTTTATTTTTATTTTTATTTTTTGCACCAATCAGTGTGAAATTTAGTAGGAATGTAGATATTTCTTTCTAGCGGGACCTCTACGTGACTGCTACCTCTGGTCTGTTTATCCAAACACTCCAGACTCTGACATTTTTTCCCTCAGTGGATGGTCTACGTGATCCTCGTGGATCTAACCCCCAGTTTCTCTGTCATCTGAAACGGACTGCTGCTGTGTGTACTCAAGCCTCTCGTTGTTTAATGCCCGATCTATCAATAACAAATTGTTCTTGTTGAATGATTTCATAAAATCCAGAAATTTGGATTTTTTTACTTTCAACTGAGACCTTGGCTGCATGATTCAGGTTATGTTTCGCTTGGGGAACTTTGTCCAAATGGCTGCTCTTCTATCAGCCAAGACTGTCAGGACGTGGAGGAGGTCTCGCAACCGTGTTTAGATGTGGATTTTCCTGCCGCAAATGATCTAACGTTGGACATTTTATCTCATTTGAGTTGCAATTGATTGAAATTGGGGAAAAGGCCCTTTTTTACTGTGCTGTGGTTTATCGCCCACCAGGTCCAAATGGTTCTGTTTTTAAAGAATTTTATTGATTTTTTTATCACCTACTCTGAAGCTGTCTAAGCTGGTCATAGTTGGAGATTTTAATATTCATGTTGATGATGACACGGACCACTTTGCTAAAAACTTTATCAGTGTTTTGGACTCTTTTGGTCCTACTCAGTCCAAAGGACATACCCTGGACCTTGTTTTTACTTTAGGCTTGAACATTGACTGTTTGTCCTCTGAAGACATTTTTATTTCAGATCATAATTGTGTTATTTTTACTTTATCTCAAAGTGTTTTACAGCGTTCTGCTTGCCGTGAGGTTAGCTCTCAGTTTTTAAATTCCTCAACAGCTAATCTTTTTAGGACTGATTTTAATMGTTTTTTATTTTCTTCCACTGATGTTGATTTTTTTGACTGATCATTTTAATGAACATTGTCCTAGTTTTGGACAATATTTGCCCAGTTAAAAAAAGGTCTCTGCCTGTGTCGAATCCTACTCCGTGGGTAAATAATAGTGCCCACTGTTTAAAACGTTATTGCAGGAAAACCGAGTGTTTGTGGAAGAAAACAAACTTGCAGGTGCATCTGTTGTTTCCAAAGGAACTTTTAGCTTCTTATAATAATGCTCTTAAAGAAGCAAGGGCARCTTTTGTCAGGTCATTGATTGCTAGAAGTAAAGGAAACTCTAAATTGTTTTTCAACACTATTAGGGTTATTACCAGTGACGGCTGGTGTAAGTGGGCTAGTAGGGCAAAGCCCTCCCTGGTGTTCACAATAAAAATGTTAAAATAAACAATATTATAAAATTACAATATAATTATATACAATTTATAAATAACAACTTAAAAATAAACAAAATTAAAAAAATATATATCTTATTTTGTGAAATTTACAAGGAAAACTGGTGTCAAACCACCTGGGAAGATCCCAGGGT
>NW_013952985.1:26638-28342 GCF_001266775.1 Austrofundulus limnaeus | reverse complement strand
ATATAATATAATGCCTTAGAGGTGCAACGATTTGTTGTTAATAAATTAACGTGTGTATTCATAACTTCAGTTGTTTTCTATGTATTGAATATTAGAAAGCTCACTTGTAGCCATCTCCATACTGAATTAAATTTGTGCTTTTTTTAGGTTTGTGACATCATCTTGAGTAATTCTCAAGCATCTGATCAGAGCTGCAGGCAGACGTTCCTGCTGGTCTCCAGTTCACCACCATGGAGGCTGCAGTGCTGAACAGGACCAAGCTAAACATTGAACAGGCTTTTATGAGATGGATGGACCTGAACTTTCTTTATCTTAATGATAAAAAGACAGAGGTCATTTTATTTGGTAACTCTGATAAACTGACAGGATGCAGTAGTGCTGTTGGACCACTGGACCCTTTGTCTAGCCGTGTGTCTGTTGGAAATCTTGGGGTGTTTTTGGATTCTGATTTTAAATTTAAAGAACAGGTCAGTGCAGTAGTCCAGTCTAGCTTTTATCATTTGAGACTTATAAGTAAAGTCAAGGATTACCTGCCTCATAATGCCCTTGAGAGGGTTATTCACGCTTTTATCACTTCTAGACTGGACTACTGCAACTCTCTTTATTGTGGGATGGATCAGTCTTTGGTTCGTCGTCTACAGCTGGTTCAGAACTCAGCTGCCCGTTTATTAACAGGGACAAGACGTCGCGAACACATCACTCCAATTCTGTATTCTCTTCACTGGTTGTCTGTTTCTTTTAGAACTGTTTTTAAGATTTTGTTTTTAGTTTTTAAATGTCTAAATGGTTTGGCACCTCATTTTCTCACTGAGCTTTTACAGCCTCACATTCCTAATAGATCCCTGAGATCTGTAAATCAAAAGCTTTTAGTTGTTCCCAGGTCTCGGCTTGTGACCAGGGGAGACAGAGTCTTTTCAGTTGCAGGACCTCGGCTCTGGAACAATCTCCCACTGTCTGTGAGGTCTGCTGGGTCTCTAAATGAGTTCAAATGTCTGTTAAAAACTCATCTGTTTAAACAGGCATTTGAGTCTGAAGAGCAGGATCATTAGGCCAGCCTTTGCTGTTTTGTTTGATTTCATTGTTCATTTTATTACTGTACTTTTTTCATTGTTTTTATTTTATGCTCCTGTACAGCACTTTGGTTTTTATTGTGCTTTATAAATAAACGATGATGATGATGAGATCAGGAGCTGCAGGGATGCTGTGGAGCTCTTCGCTGAAGATTCTCATCACATCTCCTCTGACCACAGCTGAATCTGAGAGGAGCTTCAACACTGAAGAGAATCCAGACTTTCCTCAGGTACAACATCACATCTCACTGCACTGACCATGCTCTATAGAGAAGAATCTGGTTAAAACATCCCTGAATTTAACCACAGTCATGAAGAAATTTGCTTCTCAGTAACAGAAGAGCAAAATTTATGTACTAAAAATAAAACACTGCATGACATTGTAATGCTGTTTTATTATTGTCATTTGTTTAATAAATACACTGGCGTGATACAACTTAGTACATGTTTGATTGCTTTTTGGGATACGTCTATTTTGGAGTTGTAGCCCCACCTGGAGAAAATTCCACCAGCCGCCACTGGTTATTCAACCCATTCTCACTCCCAAGTCGTCACATATTGACGCTTAAGTTAAGGTTCCCTCTGCGTCTTATTTTGACGCATCAGGTGCCCCCCTCGCGTCACTCCTTGACGC
>NW_013952985.1:23903-26314 GCF_001266775.1 Austrofundulus limnaeus | reverse complement strand
GCGTCAAGGAGTGACGCGAGGGGGGCACCTGATGCGTCAAAATAAGACGCAGAGGGAACCTTAACTTAAGCGTCAATATGTGACGACTTGGGAGTGAGAATGTGTAGGGTTATTACCACCCCAGCGTCACCGTCAGTGCCGATTTTTTTCAAATGAGGATTGCCAAGCTTTTATTTCCTACTTTACAGATAAAGTTAGTAAGGTGAGAAATAACATATCTCCTCCTTCACCTGCGTTGGCTTTCTCTTCCTTAACACAGCCTGTGTTTTTAAATTGTTTTCAGCCAGTGTCCTTACCTGAGCTGGCTAAGCTTATTTCGTCTATGAAGGCAGCTTCCTGTTCTTTGGACATTTTACCAGCAAGCTTGTTTAAGAGTTTTTCAGTGCATTGGTCCTAGTATCCTTAACATAATAAATTCTTCTTTAGTTTCTGTTCAGGTACCTGTTTATCTAAAGMGTGCYGTCATCCACCCACCCTTAAAAAAGGCTAACTTAGATCCTTCTTTGTTTAGTAGTTACAGACCCATTCCTTTCCTGGACAAGAGTCTAGAAACAGTTGTAGTTGAGCAGCTAACTGCTGCACTAGATCCACACAGACTGCTGTGTGTCAGGGTTTTGTAAATTTCACTCAACTGAAACAGCTCTCCTTAGAGTCTCAAATGATATTTTAATGCAGTGTGATAAGGGTAACTGTTCCGTTTTACTTTTGTTGGACCTGTCACCAGCTTTTGACACTGTTAACCATCCGACTCTGTTAGATAGACTGAGGAGTTGTGCTGGTATCTCATGTGCTGATTTAAAATGGTTATCCTCTTATTTATCTGACAGATCAACCTTTTTGGCCTCATCTACTTACAGATCCTTTTCCTGCCCTGCTCATTTTGGTGTTCCACAGGGCTCTGTTTTGGGACCATTGTTGTTTCTGCTCTATATGCTCCCTCTTGGTTCGATCCTGTCATCTTTTGAGGATATTTCCTATCATTGTTATGCTGATGATATTCATCTCGTTTTCTCCACATGAAGTTGAAAAAGTGGGTCTTTTACTACTGTCATGGTCTAATTATTTATATCTGTTTTCCCCTTGACACTGTCCATCCTGTATCTTTCTGATAGCTCATTATGCTCTCGTTGTCTGGACAACGGGACTCCACAATGGAGTCCAGCAGGACAATGATTATGTCCTGCTGGAGTGTGACGTGATTTGTTTGTGTACAAACTAATACAGAATTGAATTTTATATATTTATACTTCTCATTCAACCACAATTAAATTCTCTCTCTCTAGGAGTCACAATTTATATGGATAGTATTTATTTTTTACAATAAGCAGCTGGGATGAGTACAAGAAAAAATGAAATAAAAGGAACGACTTTCTACTTCTTGCCTTTTTTAAATGTAATGAGTAGAAAGTACAGATAATTGTGTGAAAATGTAAGTAGAAGTAAAAATAGGCTGAAAAATAATTACTCAAGTAAAGTACAGATAGCCAAAAAAATCTACTTAAGTACAGTAAAAAAGTATTTGTACTTAGTTACTTTACAATTCTGCTCTCAGCAGTTTCTCCTGAGTCCTTGTCTGGTCTGTCAGCTCCATCCTTCTCCTCTGGTCCGTTTATCATCCTTATCTGGTCCATCCACTCCATCCTTTTTTGTCCCAGTCTCTCCAGAGCATTCCATTCCCGAGTCTCAGGGCCATCTACATCTTTTGCTCTTGTTTTTTTTTTTTTTTTGCTCTCTGTCATCTTACACGTTCAACAGTCTCTCCAGCTGCTCCTGAGTACCCATGGTCAGTTCCCGTGTCTCTGAAATCCTGATTCACAGCAGCATCTCCTGAGACACCATCTTGTCCCGTTGGTTCCAGAGTCTCTGGTCACTTCAGTCCCTGGTCTGCTTCAGCCTCATCAAATTTCTTGGTTTCCACTTTGCAGTCTCCTGGGTCTGTTGAGTCTCCTGCTTCACCTTCACCATTGAATTCTCCATGTGACTCACCAGCAGTTCCGTTCGAGTCCTCGGTTCCAGTCTGCCTAGTTCCTGAGTCTTCCATGGTTCCTGAATCCTCCATGGTCCTAGCCTGGCGAGCCCTGGTCCGTCCTCCTGAACTCTTGCTTTGGTCAGATCCCAGGTCGCCCACCTTAACTCTCCCCGCACGCCAGATGTGCTTAGGGTTCTCTATAGAGACTAGTTTCTTACAATAAATGAACACAACAAAACAATTTCTTATAATTTCTTAATACATTCAAAAATATTTAATGGAAATGCTCAAATAAAAAACTGTAAAAATAAATTTGATAAAGTGCAAATGAAAATAAAGCTTTTTTTAAACATTTGCACGGTAGAACCAGAAGCTGCTTTTCATATTAGTGAAAAACAATAACAGTAACAACAGCTTTTTGACAAAATGATTAAAAATGAAT